>NW_028257812.1:0-40973 GCF_054643075.1 Acanthaster planci | reverse complement strand
GGCGTGTAAAAGTTAGAGGTAGGAGATGGTGTGATACAGACAAAGTAATTGCCTTGTCTCTTTACCATCAAGGCCCAAGAGCTCACATTTTTTTTGCAGTCGATTGTTAAACCTACCCTCTGTTTCATCACTTCGAAAATGGCTCCGAAATGTTGAAATTTAGCCTGAGTTTTCAGACAGAGTTTGAATGTTATGGAACACAAAGTCACTGCAATGAAAAACCGTGACAGATTTATGTTGTAACATTTGATGAAATGAGTTTAAGTACTGGATTATCACAGGATATTTACCTTTTTAGATATAAGGATTCAGAGGGGGCCACTAGAAATGTAAAATGGTCCTACATTCGATCATTTTATGAGTGTGAGTCACAAATGCCCATTCATATGGCACCTACACTTTCACAAGGTCATTTTGACTTGAACAACTTCTCAAAAATTGAGAGTGAATACAGTGGCACAGGTCTTGAGTCATACTGTTGCAGCAGGCATCTACACTTATACTTCTTTTCGGAAAGCTCCCAGCTGATGCTGCCCGGTCTACACTGCAGAGTTCATCAAGAAAATCGATAACTTGTTTGATGCATTTAACAGTAGGACCTGAAATGAGAAGCAGGTTTTGAAGAGACCTATGTCAGAAGGTACAAACCATACATCCTTTTTAAGTACTACTATACCATGGCTTAAAAGTTTGGAAATTGTGGGATCTGAAAATGGTCTGTGTATTAAAGGTATGGATTTTGAGTATTTCCTCCATTCTTCAGCTTTGGAATGACATGAAAACATATGATGATGTGAAATTCCTTTTAACAGGTAGATTCAGCCAAGATGTAGTTGAAAATTTTTGTTAAACAGTAAAGCAGAAGGGTGGATTTCGTGACAATCCAACTATATCCCAGTTTAAGTTTGGTCTATGGGTGGTAATGGTGGCAGAGCTAATTAAACCAGCCCTATCTTCTAACTGTGTAGCAGGCTCTGATAAATTCAAGCTAACATTGAACTCTCTTTCACAGAGGAAAGGGCCCCAACAACACCATCACAAAGTGAAATTATCACTTTCAGGACCCCTTAAACATACATATACCTGTTATCCAGCCTGTTCTTGATACCATCCAGAAAAACACTTTGGCATACATAGCTGGTTACCTGTGTTGTAAAAGCCTGCTGAGTCATATTGTTCCTTTTCAGTGTGAACAGTGCAGCTTGGCTTTGTTGTTGCCTGAATCAATTTTACATGATCCATCCCTCCTATTATAAACAACAAAGCATGGGATACTACCAAAATGTGATTTTGGATCACTTATGGTGTTATCACATTCCTTTGTTGACTTCTGCACTCTCTATGAACTGGTATTCAGAACAGAATTTAATGACGCTCGTATGACGAAAAACAGGATCTTCCACAGAATAACCAGTGCAATTTGCAAGCAGACTATAACTACAGCAATCTGAATGTGTGCACTAACAATGTCTATGCTCGCACTGTAGCAAGATTTGTTAGCATGCGAATACAGTATGCCTTCAAATTGAAATGCAGGGATTAAAGGAACCCTATGTCAACAGGTAAACAGAACAGCAAAGAAGGTTACTAACAAGTAAAAGCACAGTATCCTAGGCCTATTTTGGGGGTATGGCTGTATACAGGTATGTACTTCACATAAATTACCCTGTGGCTTCCTGAAGCATACATGTGTACAGGCCAGACATGCCAGAACACCTGTGCATTGATTTCAGGAAAGCAATTTTCAGACCAGAAAACAGAATTTAACATAAAATGATGTAACTACAGATTAATATAACTTTTCCCACTAAACAGATCTGACAACACGGGTTATCTTGGTGCTTAAGAAGTTAACCTTAATAATAATTTACTTGTTGCCCTGAGATGTTATCAACAAAAATGTTTCCCTCATTGTATCAATACTGGGTGTGGATTAGGTTAACTTACATGTATTCCCTCATTGTATTCATCTTTACTTTTTTATGTAGTTCAGGCCGCCTTTTTCAGAAGAGCATAAATTTCTACCTTTTTTGTAGGATTTCCCCAGCCCAACTCCTCTTGCAATTTTAGGGTAAATAGCTTGGGCTTAGGTACCTTTTGGTCACATTTGAGCAAAACACAAAATATGGTTTTTGTTACCGAGTATCAACTGGAATCCGTATATGGAAGTTTTTCTAATGATTGACTTGAAGCCACAACATCTGTACAGTGAGTAATACAAATCTTCTTTTCAAGAAAAATGATTACATACCTGTTGCCATTTGTAGACCTATTAACGAATTTCTGCAAAGTTGGTTTTTACAGATGAGAAATTTTCTGAATGAAAAAGGCAAACACAGAAATGGTACACTTACAAACACAATTCCTATGTGTGAGTTAATCCTTCAGTGCAAGGTGTAAAACTGGAGAGCCCATTTTTTTCCCCAGACAATGTCTAGTCTACATGTATATACTATTTATGTGAATATACAGTACTTAGTGCTAATGGAAGATGGCAGTGGTCACGTAACGTTACAGGTACAAATTCAAATTCTGGTATACATCATGTACAGTATTCTGCTACATTTTTATATTAATTATTAGGCCTAGGCCTATTTGAATATTCATGAGTGAATAACCACTGTTTGCCAAGAAAAAAAAAAAGAAAGATATACATACGCCACAAGATCAGGTGTTGTGGTAAAAAAAAACAGGGTTCTGGTCTACCTGCATTTACATTTTAACTTATTAGTAATACGGGGCAACCAATAAATATTTTATTTTTTATTAAAAACACAGCTGTTCTTCTTTTATCTCTTCCCACAAACTTTAACCTGCTGATATTCAAGACATCATTTTGATTCAGAGGTGTCAAGTCCAGTTCAGAGGTGTCAAGAAGTATCAGAACTCCACTTTTTGAGGGTAATTTAGTCAGCAGTCCAGGAGAGTGAGCCACTTGTAATGAAATGTGCCGTGGGATTGCTGCGCCCAGGAGGCCTACGGATGAGATACATATAGGCTAGCCTACAATTTATACAAATTAACATCGCTTCACAACGGACAGTGAGTGTAGCCACACAGAACACACCAAAAATCTCCCATTTCATCTCCAACGGTTTTACATTAAGATGTTAAATATTTCTATTTATGACAAATGTAAGTTTCAATCTTATTCAGGATAAATATTTACCTTACTGTCCCTTTTTCGTGGACAGAGCCTCCTGCCCCCATATGTCACATGTACAAACAGCTTGCCAGTTGCACACCAGAATGGCAGATCATGACCTCCATGAAATTAACACATGCGAGATGGTCAGTTCTCCATCTTGCGCCGCTGTGCGGCGCTATACAATCTTTGGTAAAAACTGGAGGTCAAATGGCATAAAAAGCCCAAGTTTAAATTTGAGTCCTGATGAAATGTCCGAGAACAATTGCAAAACAGATAAAGATTAGAACTCACCCATTTACAATTGCATGCCTGTCTCATCAACAAAGGCAGGTGTTCATTGTTAACATCTTTCGGTACATGTAGTCCCTAGTTCTATTTTCTATAACCAAAATATATTCTATGACAAGGGAGTCTGACTGATTTATGAATGGTATGTATGGTATGCATGTACACGTACAACCGCTGAAAACTCAAGCGATAAAAAACCTGTTTTCAATGGTTGACGTAATCCTGCCGCACTCACAAACTATGTATACATGTATCTTGGGTATACCGCATATGTCCCTCACAAATGCACTTTGCGAATCATATTTCTCAGACAGCCTGGAGTTCACTGAAGTATGAACACTATGCATGATCACTCTATCTTGGCCCGGCATATTCAATTTGGTCAAGCTGGGAAAAAAATTTGAAGCAACTGCAATGTGTTGGCCTGATGAGCATAGTGCGTGTGAGTATCCAAGCACTGTCACAATACGTAGTGTACCATGAACTCAAAAGACACTCATTTCAATGTTTGCACGACACTTATGAACCATTACGGCAGCAGTCAGAGGGCATAATGCAACGGGCATTACTGCACTGGAGTAACATGGGATAAACCACTATGGACAGTTTAACAATGACAAGCTCTTCATCAGTCTCCAATCATCACTGCAGGACTGTTTCAGGGAAATTCCTCGTCAAGGTGGAAATTTGATCAATATGGTATTCTTAAACAAGAAGAAATTTTGGACAAAAAAGATGGTGGAAATAGAAAGCCTTTCATTTCACTATGATTTTGTTCAAAACTTTCTTTTGCTTGGGAATTACTACGGTAACGATGAGGTTGGTAATGCTGTGACCAAGTTTCAACTTTCGTGCGCAATTGCCCTTCAAATGATCTCAACGAAAAATTCTTTCCATGATGTCTTTGTAGCATACTGTCGGTGTCAAAAGAAAGCTGCAAAAAATTCTGTCTGAGATTGTTGTGCTGATGAAGCATAAGGGATATTTCCAATATATGTGTGCCAAGTTGTTGGTGTCAGTTGCACGTGCAAAAAGAGTTTGTCAATGCATTCAAATATTCATAATATTCTACACATGTAGATATTTAATTTGAGAGAGAGTTCTCTACAGGAACAATAATCGACACCCTGCGCAAAAACCCAATGAGACTGGTCTGAAAAATTCTTAAGTGCTTTCCAAATAAATGCTGTATTATTTCCCCGTTAAATTAGCTTTTTAAGGAGGTCATCACTTTTGATGGCTTACAAACCAATGCCAGGGAAAATTAGTGATGTCGGTATCACTAATTACTAAAAAATAACAAATCAGAAATGGCATTATGCCAATATTGTACAAAATTCACCCAAAAAAATCAGCACATTCAAAGGATAGACTGTAAATGAGAGAGGAAACCTTTGTGGTATAACATGCCACCATCAAAAAAATACTCCAGAAAACCAAATACAGTGTGATGGCAAATGCAACATCAACAAATAAAGATTAGTACGGAGACACTGCTAAGCTTTCGAAGGATAGTGCACGGCACTTTTTTGTGTTTGTGTTCTCTTGCTATGAACTCACATCTAGCCTTCTAGCAATAGATATGGTTGGTTGGCAGCTTGAGTATTTTGTCAATGTGTGCAGTATACCATGCTTCACAGTGGTGACTGATAAGCTCAAACAAGAACATGAACATGTACTGAACATTTTACAAACAGTGCTTAATTTTGCCCTGAAAGTTGATATTTACAGGGGAAAAAAACCAAGAAATTTAGGAACTGTATATCTAGATTTACCATGAATTACCGGTACCTGTGCATGTTAAAACTAGAATACCCACTCCTCTAAATTTGATGTTCTTACAATTATTTGCAGTTTATAAGACACCCAAACAGGAGCTATAGCCATGGAATCTTAATGTAGGAAAGGCGTAATGTCAGTTTACAACCAACAAGCACATAAGAACTATTTGATTCACCCTGAGCCCGCGAATATTTAGCCTTCAGGGTGAGATCATGATTTTCCACCAACTCCATTCCCGCACATTTGCTTGCAGCTTCTAAGCAAGTTCGGTCTTCTATGCACAAATAATTAGAAATAATGGGTGCCAAGGTCATTGAATAAAGCCATTTAACTGAAGCATAAATTATTTAGGACTGTGAAAGAATGCCTTGAGTATAGCATTATGACTGAACCACCGCATCAGCGTAAGTAGTGGCTCAGTGTAATAGATCGGCTTGTGGTATATACATGGTGTAGGCAGCTAACGCAATCGACAGGCAGCAAAAAATCAATGCGATATGAGACGGGTAGAAAACGACAGGGCTATACTTTGTCAATTTCCTCTAATGCTGAGGGGAAGGGACTTCAAAGCAAACAGGTCAATAATTTTGGATAAATGCGGCAGGTGGTGCTTATCCAGTACTTCCAATTCTCCTCATCAAGATTTGATTTTACAATTCATTAATACTGCAGACAAATGGAGGGGAAGTGTGCTGGAAGAGAAACCAAATAACCTGCAGGAAGTGACTGCGTACTTCACTGCTTGCTGAAGTTGGTTATTTGATATGTGCATCTAATGAGACTACATGTAGCAAGGGCATCCATTTAATTGGAGCACTTTTCGGGTGGGGGATAAGGTTGAAGGTACATGTACATGGCATGAATGCAGATAGGTCAATTTCAAACACAGAAATGTGGAAAGGTTAGAATGAATTATATCAATCTATACTTTGCAAAAATAGAAAATAAACTCTACCCAATTAAACATCAAATACATGTAAATGCCCATTTAGAAACATCCATTCAATCAGAAGGACACATACCGAAACATGAAAAACACCAGGAAAAAAAAATGCGAGCATGACGTTACAAGAACTTAAAGAACTAGGATAACCTCCCATACCATGAAAATGATACAAATTTACAAAATTACAAGGTCTCTTGACAAATATTAGCCAATTTTTTGGTAACAAAATCCAAAGGTACGTGAATAGGCAATAGTCACGTACAGTGTGCATGTGTAACTTCAGAAGAAGCAACACATGAGGCATAAACAGTCAGTTGAAATGTGCACTGTTGCCTACATGTAGACCTGTACAGATCTTGCACAGGCCTTGAAATAAAGAAATGACAGCCAAGACTCCAGTTGCCCATCATTCACTCTTGAAGAACTATCATTTTTTGGCTACGTATTCTATTGAAGGAAAGGATACATGTAGCTACATATATTTCCTGTCTAAACTCTCTTTTCTTTGGCCTTCTGCCTGTGTCAGTGACAGTCAGTGACTCACTGATTCAGACTCCCACCCTAGCCTGCATGTACCCATGATAAATCAACTCAACTTGCATTTAGCCTGGTCATTTATTGTTCTGTGCCAGTCAGTTAGCAAAAACATTCTCTACAACTCCTAATGGTTCAAATTTAAGGAAAACGTGTAGCATGTCACAAAACAAGGAAACAAACAAAAGCAAAGCAAACATAAACTGACTGAATTGTCTGCTTCACTCCCTCTGATATTTTTCTCCGGTTAAAATAATCTAGGAGAAAAAGCAACAAAACGTTGGACAAATTTCTTTTGTTTTCCAGCCTCGATCAGAATGCTTCAATGGGCCTTACCTATCAACAGACTTATTCCAGCAGCATAAACCAATTTAAACACTCATCATAGCTGTTCAGGAAAGTCATGAAACTCCAGATGGAAAGCCTATGAAGTCAAAACAGAGTCCTATGGCTAAAGAACAGGGGTTTTACTCTCACTGCTCAAAGACAGACACTGCGACAGAAATGATGTTTGACAGGTGAATCATGATAGTACACATTTTGTATTTGCCTGTTATGCAAATGAATATTTACTTAACAATTAGAATACTTACCTGTTCAACATACCGAGGTACTACACTGTTTATGGTGACATACATGTACATTGTAGTTGGTCTAACTTTCTAAAATTACTGTCCAACTGTTATCTGAAAAATGGGTTCACTTTGATAATCCATCCATCTGACAGGAGATAGTCTTTCAATGAATATTTAGTGGCAAGAATAACAATGCTTCCACATGTTGGTCTGGTCACAGCTCCACTGTTGACTCAAGCATCAACCACTGGTAAAAGTTGATCCTTTTAACAATAAGTTGATTTTCCCTTGCAAAGCTCCAACCACAACAGTCAACAATTGCTCAGTTATTGACAGATAAGCTGTAACTATGTCAAGCTGGATTTCCTAATCACTGGGGAACTCCATAGTCAAACAGATACTTGGGCGCAGCTAAATAATTTGAACAAAAGCCAATAGTTTTTTCCTTCCCTCTTCAAACCTTTGACGATGCTAGGGTTAGTTTCCAGATGCAACAAATCTGCAACCAAACGTTCACAAATCCTGAAAGGCATTTCCCCTTTGTGAAAAATTCTGCTTGGAGCAAAATGTCCGGCCTTTTATTGGTACGTTCATATTTCAGGTCACCTTAAGTTGGTAAGCAGTTTGCAGCAGTTTTGGGTTTTGAAATTTTTTTTAAAAATAATGTCTTTACCTTAGCGTTTCTTATCTAGACCATGAAATGGCAACAAAAAGGGTACATTCAGTATATTACAAAAGGGTAGAACCCAGTGTATCACATTTTTAAAAATGAATGCAGTAAGACAGTAAACAGCACCATACACAAAAATGAATTACAAAGCTGAATCCAGGTGATCATGCAGTGTACCTGCTGCTCTCAAGACAATCCCCTATAAGATACAAAAACCATGACAGTTTTCTGTATGAATGACAGAACCAATTAGCATAAGGGTAGTTAACATGCATAGCATTACCAGTCAACTTTGATTATCAACTCCCCAAGGTATGATTTGTGTGTTATGTTGCATGACTGACTGCACAGTTGGTTGGACAGAGGCTTCAAAGTAACAAGGAGTGGGCGGAGCTTTAGTCTGCTTTTCCACACAGCATTAGTTTGCGGTTTTATAGAGTGGAACCAGGCAAACAATGAAATTGCATCAAGACCAATTCAGGTTAATTTGACCACTTTGCCAAATGGTGATTTACTGTTAGCAATTTACAGGCTTGCAGCTTGGGTTCATCCAGAATGCATGGACACAATTACCTTTTGGGGGGGGTTCCACTCATAGTGATAAATTACACTGACATCAAATTAAGGATTCCCTTCAATCAATATCCATGTAAATGACTGTAGTCAAGTTCTGATTGATGTTGGTGCAACCAAATACGCCCTTCTGTGACCCAAATATCATAATTAGCTTATGACTGAGACAACTATCACAGGAAGGGTAATGATCAGTTCAAAATCATTTGACATTTCTTTCACACATTTCCTTGAATATGCCAGAATAAAAATAGACAGACAGAATACATTTGTAAATGGTACTTCAATCAAAACTCTTTACCATCTTCCCATACTTCAAATGTTAGAACTTAGAAAGCAAAAACACTTACACTGACAGTTCTAGTTTTAGCAGAAATTTAGGCAAATACATCATCATGAGAGCTCTATGGAATAAAGTGTACATGTATTTATTGTTAAAAAAACGTATAATCATATCACTAATTTTTCTTCAATTGCCTGAATTATTACCTTCCAAACCTGCTACATGAATGAAACAAAACACTCAGTCAAAGATAATAGACTAACATTTGAAAAAATAACGTATTGAAAACATCCTACCCTTGATATAAAATTTAATTTACGTTGAATTGAATTTCAATGATGTTTCCAAGTCTAATTAGACAGGTCAGGTGTCACAAGGAGATAGCCTTGTACAAATGAAATGCTACAAAAGAATTGTCAAATCAGGATCATAATTAGGGCCTGTATCATATAACAGAACATTTACAGTCATGACAGTGAACGAAAGATGCAACACCAACTCCAATTTATATTGTACACTTCAGTTTACGATTTATATCATGTTTAAATTGGACACTTGAAGTTTGGAATAAATAGACTACCAATAAAAGTACATACCGCACTGACTACTTTTTTGAATAATAATACTAATAATTAAATTTTTTCAGTTATATTTCTTTCCATTAAACTCATATTTTTTATTTATAATCTTATCTATAGTTTAATCCTTTGGGCTTCGATTGATTTTAGTTTGACTGCATCAAGTCATAAAAAGCAATAGAATTTAAACTTATGAAGGTTTTAAATGGACCCTGGAAAGTTGATTGCCAATCAACAGAACAGAATACACACTGTATGCACAGATATGAAAATAAACTCCAGTATTCATAAACAAATTTGAAAAGTGTATACAAATTTGAGCACTTGAAAAAAATTGTACTGCATAGCCCTCACTCAGTACAATCACTTAACGCGTTTATTCATTACTACTTAACACTAGGCCCATTTTATTAATGGCCCATTTTATTAATGACCCCTTTTTTCGAGCAATTTTCTAGCCAACATCACCCATGTACATCTGCGGGCAAGCCAATGTGCTTCTGTTGCGTAATTGGATCATCCGAGGGGAAGGTCGCGTGCGAGGACTACGGTACATCATGTGCATGTATTGTCTACGCACACTGGGCACACAAGACACACACGGGCCGTGTTATACGCTTGGGCAAACACAAGAGGAGAAAGTATCAGCAAAATGAACCTTTGTTGGTCGTTAGAGAGGCTTGTAAGTACTGTTCACACGTACCTGGTCCAAGACTACGGCTGGATCTTCGCCACTGAGAGGCTTTATGCCTTTATGAGGGTTAAATTGATCTCATGGTTTGAAGTAAGTCGAAGTAGTAAGATATATTTACACAGCGTCGTCTTCGTAAGATAAGGTAGCCATCTTCGATTCATGAAGTAGCTGATTATTAAGACGCCCTCTTGTGACCCAAAAACTTTCTAGTGAGTTAGTGCAAAGTTCGCTCGCCCACTCAGTATTATAATAATAGGCCAACTTCAACTTCCTACGGCTTAAGACAGAATCTATCAAAACAGTGATCTGTAGCGTTGTACATACAAGATCCACAGTATACTGAACAAATCAAGAGTGGTACGGAATCCAGTAGACACAGTTCGGCATTTTTGGCATTCGGCATTCTGTTGTGAGAACCAATGTAAAAGGCACAAAAAAATACATATTGTAATGTGCCTATCAGGGTTCAGTTCCTTCACCCCCAGAGCAAACCTCTACTTTATTTGACTCCTTGGTACTTGCGGATGGAGGGGGGGGGCGACGGGGAACCCCAGAAGAAACAGAAATTGAAACACATTTAAAAACAAAACAATTTATATTATTAATATTATTATATTATTATTGAAGGGGTATTTCCCAAAAAATGTGTAAAAGCCCTAAAATACAACGTAGAAGGTGGTTCCTCTACTTTGTATATTTTTGTTTTCGTGCGTATTGAGTAAAATGGGATGGTGTGTTTAATAAAAAGTTTGAAGAGATCATTTCTCTCCTGGGCAAACTTTAAATTTCACATCATCAGGTTTCAATTCAATCAAAACCTTTGGCAGCATGCAGTTGTTGTTTTTTTTATACAAAAAAGATGGTCTCATTCTCGTCTATAACAACCCCCAGAACTCCAGTTTATGGCAGCAACTTGAATATCTTAACAGCTGGCATGTAGGTCCACTTGAGCGGTTACAAACTATACAGTATACAGGATAATATACAAAGAACAAGTGCAGAGTCTAGAGGAGAGGCTAGTCACGAATAAACATTCAAGGTGGTTGTTATACAATGATGGCAATGCCATTGTGCGGGGATTATTCTTAAAGTCCAAACCGAAATTGAGGAGAAGTTTCCATTTTTTAGAGTATGCACTTAACGCATGTACACAAAATCACGGAAGTTCAGATCATTTCATATAAGCCAAGCA
The DNA here is from genome assembly GCF_054643075.1 of Acanthaster planci. Classification (NCBI taxonomy): domain Eukaryota; kingdom Metazoa; phylum Echinodermata; class Asteroidea; order Valvatida; family Acanthasteridae; genus Acanthaster; species Acanthaster planci. Next base: position 29,710 of record NW_028257812.1, on the reverse strand, counting down.
CCACCATGTAGCCTTTTTTGTGGGTTTCAAAATGGTTTCCTAATGGGACGTCTTGAAGTGATTTGCACGACTCCATTGCATCGGATGAGTAACGGTACAAGTGCAAGGCATCGTTCGTGTTGCAAATGCTGAAAATACGAAGGAGCCGTCAAACTATGACTGAAGACTAAAGAAACCACACTTATTATCGTATACAATATGTATTATGGTTCCATGGAGTAATTCAATGACGAAAACACCCTGAAAGCAATATGGAATTATGATTTAATCGCCTTTTAACTATGGTGATTTCGCAATGTCAGGAAAGCAGTGCCAAGCACAAACATGAAACTATAAATTTTGCTTCGATTTCTGAACGGGACTTATTTCAAATTGGGAAATAATGCCAAACAAAGCAAAACGAACTTGCCTAACTGAAAAAATAAGCTGAAACTGAGAATAAGAGATAAGGTCAAGCCCGAGGGCGGTATCACTATTCAGTGAACTAATGTACGGTACATATCGCTCATTACGGTACATGTGTACGAATTGTCGGGTGTGAACCCTTGCACAAGAGGTTTTTACTCATACCAAAGTCTGCATGTAGTGATTCCGTCCCAAATCCGTTGAATTCAATTAACGAACAATGAGGCCAGTGATTTTGAGATCCACCAAACCGAAACCCTGGCCCACACAACGTCTTAAAATAACCAATTTCAATGCCATAACGTTTCCATAAAATTTGCTCGCGATAAACTTTTTCCCAGTCACGTGAAAAGAAATTTCACATTTGCACAGGGTTGATCCGAAAAGGACTAGTATTTGTCCGAGTACCCGTAATGAGCGGCTTTTTGCTGATAAAGTGAACTCGACACATCCCACTTTACTCACACCTAAGTGCAACAACAACGATAGGGTGGCCAGAATTTTGAAACATTTTTTCAAAGTGATTTTTGACCAGTAGAATATTTTTTTTAATATCTCAAAGTTTCGGATTCTGTTCAAAGAGGCGCCCTCCATCCCCGGCCCCCGGTTTGGATTAGTCAGAAGGTCCATGTGATGTAATGTATGTTTACGCAACACCTGTTTGACGGCAGCTAGCTGTGTGATATGGGACGTGTCTGGGACGCTGCACGGCGGGCCATGTTTATAAAACATCCCAAGACTGGTTCCACGTCTTGATTGTGCACAACAAAGATGAGAGTTTGTCTGGTACCTGAAAGCAGGTAACTCCGAGTCCAACGTACGCGTGAACAGTACAGATCGACGTGAAACGCACATAAGCTTACATGTAATCACAATTGTGTTTGAGGGGCCAGAGAAAGGGGAAATTGCGGAACGGTCTGCTGTTCCTTCGACAAAATCATGGCAAATAAGCTCAGGACTGTAATATGTTTGCTGAGAAATGACCTGCGATATCACGACAACGAGGTGAGTCTAGACATTTAGATATGATTGTTCTTCTTTTTTTTTTTTTTTGCCAAAGAGCATGTAGGGGTGCAGTGTCCCAATTCCAGGAAAATTCTCCGCCAGGCCAAGGCGTACAAAAAGTACCCCCCAGAGATTGTTTCGAAAAGAGGGGTCTGTTTTGGCCAAGAAATGGTGGGATTGTGTCAGTATGGCCCGGGATCATCTCTGTTGATTCAGGGGCACCCATCTGGGGGCAAAGCAGACAAAAATGGGATTGAAAATAAGTCAGAAGAGCCCGCGGAAGGCGAGGGATGTCATTTGAAAAATGGCCGCTGGGAAGGCTTGGCAACATTTACTTTTTTGGGGGGTGAGTTTGTTTTGGGAGGATAATTAAAAAATTCTTTGGTTAACCTATTAAAAATTGAAAATCAAATGAAATCCGAAGGATCAAACAACACATTGTTTTTTGTTTGAGAGGCCTCGGGGACTTCAGTTGCCTGCCATGGGGCTCCAAACTTGGTTGATTTTACACTATTTTCAATTTACTTTCTAATGCCATGATTGGCACCAAATAAATGTCATGAATGTGTGAGTGCAACCATGGTGAAACCAACTTTCACCATGTTCACTTAACGTTAGTCTAAGTTTCAACCATGTCGCTCTACTTTGCATGTCCGTCTTTACGTCTTGACATTTTTGACCAGTTATACATGTAGTTCGTGTGATATGTGTTGGGTCATAGAAGAAGAAAAAGTCTCCATAGTTGGGTGCAATCTGACGATATTGGGGCTTGTGCGATCTTCGCTCGATCGGTCGATCTTGCTCCTAAACACAGTGATTTAACTCTGCCATGAGCTATGTCAGCCAATCCCATTTTCTTTCTAATTCTGCCATCATCCAATCACCCTTTCTTTCTACGTTCTAATTCACGTTTGTGAAAGATTGTTTAAAAAAATGGAAGTAAAGTTGGGAATTTCATGCAGCATCAGCCGATCGCACAGAGCCTTAAGTTAAGGGGATCATGTAGATTCGCCTATCGTGCCCAACATATATCTGTCCAGCGCTGATCTTTAGGAGCCGGTTGGGCCACGGATCGATATGTAGTAATTACGGCTCGATTCTTGCTACATTAAAAGACCTTTGTTGTGTCTTAAAGCTGAATAATGTATTTATTGAGCGAGAGTCCTGCTACAAGAACTGAACACAGTGATGTACTTGAGATGCGTGATGAAGCCATGTGTGTAAACTCTATGAACGTATTGAAACAAAACAACCAATTTTTGTATCAAGTTTCCTCAAGATGCACGCATCTGTAAATCTGTACATTTGTAATGATCCCAAAGAGGATATGTACACGTATTACAGATCACCATGTTCTGGGAACCAGACAGCCATAAAATTGACTATAGATGTTCATCACTCATTCAGGTATCAGGAGTGAGTCGGTGTGATAAATAAATAGCAGTGTTGAGATTTTTTTCCAAAAGCAAACCTTTATCAGGTTTTCCCTCCATGGTATGCTCTATGCATGTATTCATTTTTCCTGTTTTTTTTACAAACCAATCAGCAAAATTGGCTAAGTTTGATTCAAATAAGATTTATTCAGAAACATACTTCAACAACTAACAACTACCAAAGCTAAACTTTTGATGCTTTTGTTACGCAGGTTCTCCATTGGGCCAATCAGAATGCAGACTACGTTCTTCCGTTGTACTGTTTAGACCCTCGTCACTACCATGGCACCTGGCACTTCTCTTTTCCCAAGACAGGGCCTCACCGCCTGAAGTTCCTCCTTCAAAGCCTTCAAGATCTCAAGGAAACCCTGCAACAAGTTGGCAGGTGAGTACATACATGTACATATGGGTTTTCTGTGCATTAACTGGCCCTAACCTATTAACTAGCCCTAACCCTGATGCATTCTTTGCATTAACTAGCCCTATTAAATCCATGAACTAGCCTTAACCCATTAACTAATCCTAATTCATTAATTAGCGTTCTGTGCATTAAATAGCCCTAACCCATGGACCCTTTGGCTAGGATGTACATGTACACTGTATTCCTCAATCCTCCGAAATTCTCGTCCTTTGAGGGGTGCCCACTGCCTCAATCCTTCAAAATCTTCTGTCAATTCCTGTCATTTTGGTGCAGTGCAAATGGTATCCTGGAGCAGTGCGGATGATTTCATGTATAATTGAGACATGAATTTATGCATGGCTGAGCATTAACAACACAGAGTGTAACGCAAGACCTTGACACAGTGTATTCTTCTCAATCAGCCACATGTTTTGACCATTTAGCCTCAGTCTACCTAATTCCTCCAGGATTTTCCTGAGGATTTAGGAGGATTGACGACGTAATGCTTTAGAGCATGAGTCCTGTGTACATAGGATTACTGCTGAGAGTGCAGCGAAGTGTAGAGATTTATTTTAACTCCGGGCATATGGGCAAGTTAATTTGCTTGTTTTAAGGTTAAGTGTTATGCCTGACACAACACTAGCCATTTCTGCCTCAAGAAGTGGGCAGAAGACTGGATATTCGAGTGGCATTTGTTCTTCACGGGTTTCCGAGTTGGAAATCAATAGAACTGGTCGTAGTGTCTGCACAGTCATTCATTTTCAACTGTCTTGCAACACATTGATACAGAATATTGTTTCTGCAGCAAGACTTGTAAAATTCAGATTAAAAGCAGTGTGGTTGGATCTAGTGTGTATATTATCTTGGTCAAGTGATAAGTGGTAACACTGAGACAGTTTGCGAATGAAAAGTTACTTTGTTTAGTCAAGTCCTTCCATACATTAACCCAATTATGGCTTCAGCAATGTACATGTAGTTAAATAGGAAATCACTCCAGGCTTGTTATTAATGCTGTCAAGTACGTGTATTTGTCCCATTAGTGATCTGGTCATCAGCAGAGGGAAACCAGAATCTGTCATTCAGGACTTGGTTCGTCAACTTGGCAAGGACAATGTGAAAGCTGTAGCATTACAGGAAGAGGTACATTGTAAATTCCTGTTTATTGTATTGTGCTACCCTGTACCAAGTACCTACCTAGAGTCTCTCAAGAAAAGGCACCAGTTTAGAGACCACTGTTCAGAGAAAAACTGCCGTTTAGAGAAAATCATTTAAAGGCCAATGTGGAACTGTGAATAATCATCAAGGCCACTTCCTTGCTGCCATTTTGTGCGCAGTACCTTGTAAAGGGCCCTTGCAGGGATTGTAGAGGGGGCAATCACTTGTTTAAACTTGCAAGTGGAATGCGGTACTCTAGATTTCCAACAGAATGTGCACATCCAGTAGTGTTTTAGCATACATGTACAAGAAACAAAACCAGAGAATTCCGGCTGATCTGTTGTTTTGAACTGTTTGCATACGATGGTATCAGTATCATGCATATTTCCACAAGCCAACTTTTCCAGTTAACAAAAGACAACAAGCAAACACGTTTGCTCTTGGTGCAGCTTCTAAACATCTGAACAGTAAGGACTGTAATGTAAGAATGTTGAGTGTTGAATGACAATTGCGGAATCAAATTATTGGTAGCATTTTCAGTGTTGTCTTCTTTCCATTTGTAGGCTACGAGAGAGGAATTGGATGTAGAGGCTGCCATTGCAAAATCCTGCCAGGTTCCTGTCCAGAAGTTCTGGGGTTCAACTCTCTACCACAGAGATGATATTCCGTTCAGGATACGAGAGTAAGGTCAAGACTACATGCCATGCCATTGCCGTGAGGAGCTTTATTCAAATGAGTGTGGCAATAGCATGGCAATAAAGAGGCAGTTGTACTAAACACCAAATTGAAATTAAGCAGTGCTGTATTGTTGCCATTTGGAACGACAATAGCACGGCACACCCTGTTGAGCTAAAGGGCTTGCTGCGCTGAATACAATTTGCTGAGCTGAATGAACTTAAGAAATGGAATTATTTGAGTTCGGCAAGGCAGTAGCACAGCATAGAGCCTAGGCCTTAGATCTTCTTTAATGTAGGAGTTAGTTTTGTTTCATTCTGTTATCCTTGACATTTTGCAGGGGTGAGATTTGTCAGGATTTGTCCTGATTTCATTATTTTTTTATCAGGATTTTCCTGATTTAAGGATTTTTCAAACAATCTCTTTTGAAATCTGGAGTTTACTATCAAGGTGTTTTTATGAATAAAGTTGATACTAAGCGTAAGAAAAGAGCTGGATTAGTTTGGCCTATCTTACAGCTGGGGAGGCAAATTCTTGCCCCCCTCCCAAGAACTTGGCTGTGCTTCACTCAATTTTTGAAAAACTTAGCTTGCATGAAAAGACACTCATTTTCGTTACTAGCTTAAAGTTTGAACTCAATCAAACATATGGTTTTTTTGTTTCGGTCATTTGAAGTGTAAAGCTATACGCCTGTGTGCATTGAGCAAGTGCTACATTGGAAAAATTGTACATTTTTGACTAACCTGTCTCGGGAAAAATGTGCACTGTGCTCGAACAGTATGTTTGATTTTTGTAAAATTGCTGTCAAAAGGACCACAGAGAGTTACTCTTTTATCTCCCAAAGGCTAAACTCCAGCGAAAATAATACATGTATAAAACAGCATTTTGAATTGAATTTGTAGTCAGTTAATGCAAATGAGAACATTGAACTTTGCAGAGCCATTGTGATTGGTGTTAGTCTTGTCATTATATAAACTATCTATTTGATTATCAATGTCTCATCGTATCTTATATTCACTTCTTCATTACAGATTGCCAAACGTGTTCACTGAGTTTCGCAAGAAGACAGAAAACCAGTCCAGAGTGCGCCCCACCTTTCCCATGCCGAGTAGGCTGAATCCTCTCCCACCAGGGATAGATCCTGGCCTCACCCCTAGCATGGAGGATATGGGAATGGCAGGTACGTATAAAAATGTTAGCATTGAAACGTACAATGGAACCATGTATCACATCTGTTGTCATTTTTCAAAGGATTTCCAAATACTTCTACAGAACTAAAATTGAGAAAAAAGTTTTTTAATAACTACTAGCTTACAACTAGCTTGAATTTTTTTGGAAAATATTAATTTAAAAGTTTTTGAAATGGAGTACCTTAGGCTCCATGAAGTACTATTTTCTTGGTCTCAGTTGTTTTCAAATCAAACGCAGTACCATTTTGGCTTTGTTTGGTTCCACAGAACCAGTGAAGGATGATCGTTCTGCCTTTCCCTACAGCGGAGGAGAGAGACAAGCATTAACAAGAATTCAGCATTATTTCTGGGATTATGTGAGTACAGAATAATACCCATGTAAAATTTCAAAAGTAAAAGTCGTGAGATAAATCACTCTCCAGATTGCATTGTATCAGATGGAGTATGGATCAAATGACCTCCAACAGAATGAGGAAGCTACCAACATAAGTTTAGGTGGCTCAGTTGATAGATCACTTTCAGTTTGTTACTACCTCACTTCGTTTTCTTGAGGAAGAATGTCTTGTCAGTAGCATTTTAGCATTGTTGTAATGTTTTTGAAATTTGCTCTAAGTGGAGGGGTAAAAAAAAAATCACCTTACAAGCCCAGGAGTTCCCAGGTAATGGTGAGAAAAGGTGTGCCAGAACTGTACAACATTGGTGAACTCTGACAGTTATTTTGAACAGAAGCTGGTGCAGTGACCTTCATTACTAGTTGATCTGTGACTACATAGAGTGGTCCCAAAAAAAATAATGTGTAACTCTTTATACTAGTCAAGAGAATGTCCAAAGTAAGCACAAGAAATTCCAAAGCCGGTTTTTGAACATAAACCAGTCTATGAAGGGTGTTACCTGATGCTTTTTGTCAATCTCGTACTTTCTGAACAGGACTATGTAGCTACTTACAAGGAAACACGCAATGGGCTCATTGGAGCAGATTACTCAACCAAGTTTTCTTCCTGGTGAGACCGATCATGTGATGACATATTGATACTCGATTATATTAGTGAATAGGCATCAGTGATATTAGTGAATAGTCTTGAATTTTAGGCCTACATAGAATGATGGCGGCAGTTTAATACATGCTTGAGGAGTTGCCATATTTGACAAACTTGATTTAATGAACAATGTTAACTTGAAGGTGTTTCATAGTTAATACCTGTTTGGAGAAAATTGTCACATGTGCATGCAGGTGTTTATGAAAAACAAAAATGTGGGTACATTTAGCAATTAGTAGTGAAATGTAGCCTAGACCCCTCATGATTTTTGGCCTGAATATTGAACCAGGGTTTGTGCATACTTGCTCAGGTTGGCTCTGGGATGTCTGTCTCCAAGGAGAATCTATGAAGAGATCAAGAAATATGAGAAGGAAAGAAGAGCCAACCAATCAACCTACTGGTATGCAACTAAATAGCTTGGTGACCGTGTTTCACAAATTCTCCAAAGCATTTGATGATTTGATATTCTCTGGGAAGTTTTTTTTTTATTGTCTGTTGGGTTGAAAATGTGCTCTTACATTTTGGATCCTCTTCCTCATTTCCAAGCAACATTGTAAGAATCCTCACGCACATTGCACTGTGCTCAGTGAAGAGGGTTTGGTCTTGTTTGCTTTCCCCCAACTTTCATCATTCTTGAAAGGAACGTATAGTGTAATTAGTTGAACACCTCATTGCATTGACCAGATGATCCATATCCGTCCTTCTGTTTAACTTTTCTAGGGTTTTGTTTGAACTTTTGTGGAGGGATTACTTCAAGTTTGTGGCCCTAAAGTTTGGAGATCGACTCTTCTATCTCAGTGGTGAGAAAATCATTATGTCATTTCTATCTTCCAGCATTGGGATTCAATTCTTCCCCTAGACCTTGGTTTCTAAAAGTTGATCTTTTGATCGCATGGTATCATTGTCTCCAAGCCTGGCTGTCGGTGAGTTTGAGAACCACAGTGTTTAAGCAATATCTATACTGCTGAAAAGTACCATTGGAACTTGCAACTAAGGGAAGGTTAGCATGGGAGGTTCACATCAGTGAGTGAGGTTTTTTTCAGTCCCTGACACATTAGAATTTTGACCAATGACAGAGGTTCTGTTGCTCATGAATAGTTATAAGGCATGGATCCTGTTTGTTTCACATGGATCAATGATTCCAATGTTGGTTAGGTCCATCCATTAGATGGGTTTTGGTGTCAGTTAACCAACGATGGATCAATAATCTTGATCAGTGATTCTATCGCTGGTTAGCTTTATCCATTAGATGAGTTTTGGTGTCAGTTAACAAATGACGGATCATTCTATCGCTGGTTAGCTCCATCCATTAGATGGGTTTTGGTCTCAGTGAACCAATGACGGATCAACGATCTTGATCAGTGATCCCACTGGTTCTCTCCATCCATTACACCTGCGTGAAACAAGCAGGCCTATAATAAATGCTTGTTACACAACATCAGGTGTAGGTCATTGAAGTATTTATGGTAATTTCTGTCGGTTCTCCTTGGCAACCAACGAGAGTTATGATCGTCACAAAACCCCAAGAGATATTTATGGGAATGCAAGTCTTTGAAGTGTGAATTATAATTTTTCCTCAGGCCTCCTTGGCAACCGACGAGAGTGGAGGGAGAACAAAGCGCTCTTTGATGCCTGGAGGGAGGGACAGACCGGGGTCCCCTTTGTTGATGCCAACATGCGAGAGTTGGCAGCCACGGGGTTCATGTCCAACCGCGGCCGACAGAACGTAGCAAGCTTCTTGACCAAAGACCTCAAGTTGGACTGGCGATTGGGAGCCGAATGGTTTGAGCATCTGTTGGTGAGTGGGTGGTTTTGGACTACAACGTTTATTTATGCTTTCATTATTTCAATGTCATCTGATCAACACTGATTCAGAAACTTTTATCATGCCTATTGAAATGTTTGTAACCTCTGAAAATTGGTAGGAAAAATTTTTCCTCTGGCTTACAATCAAGTAAAAACTATTGCAGGCTTGTGGGTCACTTGTAGCGGTATTTGCAAAATGAAAGTTCTGACAAATGTAAGATTTGTGTCAACATGTAATCAGTTCAGTTCAGTGTTTACAATTTCCCTTTATCGGGTTCGCAAGTCTGACGTCACTTCAGTTTAAACCATGCCCACCGGACACGTGCAGTGCACATAGGGTTACATGCATTGATCGCCATTTATGTGGAACCATGGAACCGGAAGTTAACGCGCAACTTCTGCAATCGTCCAATGGGAGCCTGTGAATCGTGGCGCGTCCGCCTTCGTGATGAAGTCACTTATGAACCGGATACTCAATGATAAATGTTATGACCACATTAGAGTATTAAGCATAGAAGCCTGAATAAAAGTTATCACATAGTGGGAGTGTGGATAATCCGGTTCATAAGTGACTTCGTCACAATGGCGGATGCGCCACAATTTGCAGGCTCTCATTGGACAATCGTTGAAGTTGAGCGTTAACTTCCTGTTCCATGGTTCCATGTAAACGGCGATCAATGCATGTAACCCTATGTGCAGTGCACGTGTGCAGTGGGTGTGCTTTAAACTGAAGTGACGTCACACTTACGAACCGAATAGCCATGAAAATTTATGGGTTGTAGTGGGATCCAGATACACTGACTTCGGATTAAAAGCTAGAAACACCTGCCATATATAACAAACATTGATATTTGGCCTTGCAGATTGATCATGACGTGTGTAGTAACTATGGCAACTGGCTATACTGCGCTGGAGTTGGCAATGATCCAAGACAGGACAGAAAGTTCAACATGATTAAGCAGGGATTGGATTATGATGCTCAGGTATGTGGTTCATTGACATGCTTCCTGAAGAGGGTTTAACTAGGGTCAGCTGCTAGTCATTTCCAATCACGGTCTAAAACAGTGGAGGTGTTTGGTCAAGTTATTCAAGGTGGATGTGAGGTCAAGTTCAACTAATTTTCTAAAACTAATGGTGTAATACTTACAGTATATGTCAATAGTGCTGCTGTTGTGGAATGTTTTTGGGTAATGCAGGGAACCATGCATGTACCTCGTCATATGGGGTCCAAAATGGGAGACCCTACCCATTTTTAGCCCTCCCCTCGTCATGAATATAGTTTCATCAGTAATCTTCAATTGCCCAGTACATATCTTAACCACTTGCTGCCGGGGAGCCCGGTTTTGGAGACGTTGGCTTTATACGCATAGCCTGGGTGCCCAAAATTGAACACAAGGAACTGGGCCTTGTAACAAAAGACCATACTCGGAACAAAAGACCGAGCTACTGGCAATTGCCAACATTTTTTCAGTTGTCAATAGCAGAGGAAATCTGTCATTGTTTTGAATGATTATACCACTGTTTGTTGCATTCAACATGAGTGGACTACCACCGCTCCAGCGATACAACACTGCTGCACGCTAATCTGGTCTGCATTTGAAAAGACGCCAGTAGCACGCTGGGCCAGTTTTGGGAAGCAACTTCAAATTAAACCCGGCAGCATATGGTTAATGTCCACACTTTTCCAAAAGTCTGTTTTTCATTTATGTAATGTTTCAACAACACCTGTTTTATACATTTTTAGAAAAAAAACCTTAATGGCTTTGCTGTTCTGGTTCCACAGGGTGACTATGTGAGGCTGTGGGTGCCTGAACTTCAAGGCATCAAGGGTGGTGCTGTACACACCCCCTGGGCCCTCAGCAGCTCTCTGCTCATTCAGGCTAACGTCAGGCTTGGCCACACTTACCCCATGCCCATTGTGAAGTCACCGGAGTGGGGCAAGTATACAGGAAGTCAGGTGGGTGATAAAGTTCATTGGAAAGCACATCTGGCCACGATTTTTCAAAAAAGGAATGTTCAAAAATAGAACCTGTCTTCTGTCGCATATCAAGCCTTTAGTCAAGGCTATTGTGTGAACTATTTCATTCCCGAATAGTGGTGTCAAGAATACTTCAGAAGAGATTAATGTGGTACTCAAAACCTGTCACAATGAATGCCTTTACCATCTCCTTCCAGTGCCACATGTTGATTAATACCATATACTTTCTGCACTGTTTCTTCATTTATGATGAAATTAGAACTGCCCAGTTTTTGTTATTTACCAATTTTACCGAAAAAGCATCCTTGTATTTAAAACTTACGTTTCACTGCAAAACTGGATGGGCACTGTAAAATTGGTTGAGGGCTTTGGTTTTGTTCACATCAGAATTTGCCACATACTGTTTACTTTGTTTCCATCTGGAATGTTTTTATTTGCTCATTTGCATAGCCACCTGTTCGAGGGCACAAAAACTTTTTTTCATTTAATGCTTTTTTATTTGGGCATTATTAAATTTTCCTACCTTCAACCGCTCCCCATAATCTAAGCAGTGTAGGTTGAGAGCTAGCAATAATCAAGGTTTTCCAAAGATTTATCTCAAACTTGCTTTGCCTATGTGCATGCTTGGGGCTAGCCTCTCAAACAAATAAATATTGAACTTTTTTTCTCATTGGAGATTTGGAAGATAAACCTGTTTGTTTCTGCCTTTCAGGAAAGAGGAAAAAGTGGGAAGGGACCAGGCCCAAGACAGCAGACCAGAGGACTTGATTTCTACTTCTCCAGTGCCAAGCAGAGGGGCCATAAGAAGTGAGAGGAGTCAGCAGATTGGATCGTGTTGTTAATTTCAAACGAGGGGAAACAAAAGTGAAATCCGACCATGCGATTTAAAGTCCTAACCGTCCAGCTGTGTTAGAATCAGATCAAATTTGGGGATTTGGGATTATTGGGTTTGGTCCTTACGTATTTGCAAAGTGTTACTATTAATGGAACTTGTGTATCATAGGTTGTTTGATATTCAAATCTTTGGCCTCATTTCCACAAACCTTTAGAAGGGATCTTGATGTTGAAAGCATATATTAAATACAAAGTGTTTTTGGTTGGTTATTTATTGTATTTCCGATTAAGATATGCACCTGTTAAATAAATTTTAGGCATCCTGAGACCGGAGACTCTACGTGGTTACATAACTTTGATTGATGGATTAGTAAGCCTTTTGCGAGTTAAATTTGAATAAAATCTGGTAAACTGAGTTCTTTAACTTTACGCGAACAAAATCTAAACCTTTGATTTTTTTCAGCTGGTCATGTAATGTAAGTGCCAGTATGTCACCCTTGTGTAATACTTGTGCTGATTTCTCATGCAATATGCTTTACATCATGGGAAATCTTGTCCTTTTATTTTATGCCTACATAAATGAAAGGTTCTGCTTTCACTGTGCCGCAAATCATGCATTATTGCCATTTATTCACATTCATCTTTTTTAAATTCCACATCCGGAATTAGTACCAGGAAAAAAAAGCAGCTGCTTACCAAAGTTGATTTATTTTCAAAAACTTTTCTTCCAGGTATTACATTTGTCATGTGTAATACATGTACTGATTTCAATGGTAAAATTTTGTCCACCTGTTGTTGGTAAATGTAAAGGAAAAGCTAAAGGAAAAGCTAATCATCTCTAATCATACAATGTGATAGATATATTATTAGAATAGTATCAAGGCATCTGCATGTCAAGTTTCATTGAATAGAAGTATAACATCAGCTTGAAGGAAACTAACCTGTCAAGAGATTGCTATGAGCAATAAAAACTTCTGATACTAAGTTCAAGTGTCTACCCTCTCTGGTCTTTCTCCCATCAGGGAAGATATCTCCTTGGCATGATAGGCATGGTATTGGATAAGTCCACTTGTTATCCTTCATGACTTGGGACAATGGGACAATAGTGAATGGACTCGTTATCCTACTAAACTTAGGACCAGGAACAATGGGATGTGGGAGACAAAAGCTTCTCACACCTGAGCCAAGTCTTCAGAACACTGATTAAGACCTACATGTAGAGGGCATTTTGACAAAGTCTGAACAGGAACTAAAATGGACAGTAACCGGTCCTCAAGAGTATTGTTAAAAAAAGATTGCAAAAAACAAGCTCATGTACAGATGCATGAATCTTCATCACAGATGCCCACTCTGAGACACTGTAGGACAGCTTTTTCATGAGATTCTTACACCAAGTTCAATCTCCTTGTGGCATGGAGTAAAACATACATGTACATTTGGGAATGTTGATGTCATTTTGCATTCAGCAAGAGGAGATTTTCACACACTTGAAGATGGAAGAAATCCTGTTGTTCTCCCAGCGACTTTGTAGGGTCACCTTCTCAACAGCCTCTGCACAGCAATCTTGAATGCAGGCCACAAGAGGGCGGTGTTCTTTCGGTACCATTCCCGGTTATACAGCTTGAGTGTTTGCCGGTTGTCCTGGAGAAATTCTCTGTAGAACTCGGCCATTTTATCCGCACTCAACACTCGTTTTGCTCCTTTGTTGGGAGGGAATAGAAGGGAAAAGAGGATTTTTGAAATACATTTTAACAAAGAAAGGGAGGAGTCAAGATTTACCATGAAATTTGTTAAGATAAAACAAAAGAGTAGATTCTTTCAACTGATTTACATATCTCTCAATGCATAGCAGTCCATCATCCTTCATATCCAGCTGTAGCCGAATGGGATATTTTATGGCTACAGCTTTAGTTTGGCTGTAACCATGCTAGGATGAAAAGCCATAGCCGCAGACATAATGCATATTTGTGGCACAGTCTAATGCCAAGATGGTCAGATTGAAGAGGTTATGCGCATCACTTTAGTAATTTGATTTCAATATGCCTTCCCTCATTCTTGGCACTACATCTATGCACAGTGTAGCCCACAATCAGTTCTAGGACTAGTTCAAGTTACTGTTGTGTATGGCCACTGCTTTTTTTTTTTACGTGTATACTCGATTCAGGAGAAATTTCTAAGCAGACATAAACACCAACAAACATCATGAAACACTGATTTTGCCCAAATGTTAAAAGGGCAAAACGCAGGATTTCAATTTGGTGTAACTGTGCAGTAGTATAAAATGTCAATTAACTAATGCTCTGATCACATGATTTAAACACAGAAATTTAATTTAAACAACAATAAATTACCATCTTCATCCAAGAGCCCTACTCCTGTCTTGCCGAGTGCCTCCTTAACAAAACGTTCTTTGGCCTGTAAGGAAAACTCGAAGTGAATATCTCATCTTCAATGGTCATTCCTTTCTTCATTTGCATTCTTCAGATTTATTGATGCAGTTTTGACTCATTGACTGGTGACACAAAATCCAAGTGATTATTTGTTTTAAGATGCAGCAGATGGTTAAGACTTTCTTATTAACTGCATGTCTGAAAGTGGCACTGTTGTCAAGGCCATCACGAGTGCCTGCAAGTCTATCACATGTCAATCACAAGTCATCCAGAATTAGCCCAATTAACAATTCATTCCACTGAAATGTGACCAAAAATTTCCTTTGTTCACCCTAATACTTAGGACTAGTCTTATGAAGGACTTGTGAAAGGACTTGTAAAAAGACTCATCATGGACTTGACCACTGAACAGCGAAGTGGTAATTTGGTTTTCTATTCCCCACAATGTATTTCCACTTTATGAGAAACTGAGCAAGAGACATTTTCAAATCTTTTGATAGAGGAGCAAAACTCCAAGAGAGAGACTGTTTCAGGCTGCAGGAACGATAAATATTTTGAAATATCTAAACATCGTTGACTCTAAACATCATTGATAACCCACCAGCGAACGTCATACAGCACAAAAATGCACTCGAGTTAGCAGATGTGCCTAACACTGCAGTGGACTGCAGGACGGCAAAACCACAAGACCTGACTTGGCCAACATCTCATCACCTCAATGAAGTTCTGGTTATGCTGGGCCCAGAAGGCGTGATTCCAGTCATAGATTTCCTCCCTCATCTCTCGGTACTTTCTCTCTGCTTCTGTTTCATTCGGTCTCTGAGCAAAGCGTAGTTGTCGGAGATTGGAGCGTTTGTCCACGGGGCCGATCCAATCCCGATCCGGACAATCAGGAGGCTCTGCCTTGTGCTGATGGTCATTAGCCTCACTTGGGACTTTGTCTGCACTGGCTGCTGAATCCGAAGTAAATAGCTACCAAAAAAAAAATCAAAAACAATTCACTGAAGCATTTAATTTTCATTTGCTGGGAAAGCCAGACTTGGAAAATGGGCACTGGCAATGATGGGTGTCACCCGGCTTTTTTTTGGGGGGGGGGGCAAAGTACTCTCTCCGCCTTCCGCCCCCCCCCAAGATGCCCATGATGATTGAGCAGCCTACTTTCGTACAAGACTGAACGTGCTGAACCCAAATCATTTTCAACAGTTTTAGATCATGCAGCGTCCTCTAGTCCTAGTTCTATAATGCATGCTCACCTGATAAGGGGCCACTAGTGGTGTATACATGTATTTACTGCTATGCCTCTGATGGAGTGGACTAGCACAGATTCTTTTTTTATAACAGCAGGAAACGAAAACTTTGACGTTTCTTGAAAGTAACATTGTGCTTATGTGCACCCTGTTCCCGGCCCTGTTCGGCTGTTTTGCACCAACTGGACAGTAGTCGGCATCAACTTCGAGTGCCTTTTATTTATAATTAAAACCGTACATGTAAGCCAGGTTACAAGACTCTGTCTGACCTTTGATCACTTGACCGAAACGACGAGACGCTCATTTGCCGTACAAAGTACTGTACATGAGCGGGTACCGGGTGCACTCGGCGCGTCAATGGCCAGTCACGTAACTAGCACTCTCGTCTTTCGGTACATTAATAATAGCTGGGGCTGTGGATCTAGACTGGAGTTTGATTCCGGTATGTTTCCTTTTTTATCATCGATGAAATTTAATACATGAATCACTAGGGAAATAAGGTGTCTAAATATTTAGCGAGGCAACATCCAACAAGCTTTTCTGCTTGTTCAGGTGTCTGGATGCATAACCATAACGGATGTGAGCATGGGGTTATCAACTGTGAGTCCCCTTGCCTTGGCCTAGCTGCCCAGGACTTCCAGCTGTTTGTTGAAAACTTTTCGAGTCTGCGCAATAAAGGTTGTGCATTCAGGGGGAGTAGGAGGCTAAAATGCTTTGGATCGCTCAATTAAACCTTTTGTGCCTCTTTCTAACTAAACTGAAATTAAATCATGAAACAATTAAATCATATAGGGAAACTGACCAGGTGCTTATGAATGATTATAAAGATGAACAAAGAAATTGACTGGAGCGGGATTTTAACCTGCAGCCTCTGGAATACCGTACCAGTGCTCTACCAACTGAGCTACCCAGCTCTATGGTGGTAGGTCTTCCCGTTTGTCAATATCTCTGTTCAGGGGGTGCTAGCCAGAAGCCAAAAAAGCCATATCCTCTTTGAGTGATCCCTGTTTACCACTTCCCAGGTTGTATCATGTAATTGGGGTGTGATCCCTGGCTGTATGGTGTTTCAGGTTTAATGGCTTATGGCTAATGCCAGACAAAGCGTGACATGGGATGGTAAGCACACCATTTGCTCGTCCAATCCCCATCCCACACAATGATGACGTGCTTCCATGAAAATACCCGACAGCTGTTGTTTTCGACTCATTCATTGCGTTCACACATACACAAGGCTTTGTTATGAAAGATACAAAGTCACTGATAAAACAGCCGTAAGATCACCATCTCTAACACTGTCTGGTTCCCATAGCAAACAGATCCCGACTGTGTTTGGCATTGGTCAACTATCGGGAAAAAATCACTGCAGTAAACGAATAGCCCAAATTGAAACCAAAATTTGACAGACTTCTACAACCACGCAAAACGGTTTTCATAGAAGGTGTTTTCGCAGAGTCTCCACTTTTTACATTGACGGTTGTGGGGCCAAGGATACTGAGGGAGTCCAGTAGACTGATCCCCAGTCTGGGGCTAGGCCCGAGATTGACACAGAAAAAAGTGTCCCATTGTCTCCAGTCTATGTCTTGCCTACCAATGCTGACACAACAATGATACTAAATCACTGACAAGTAAGAAAAAAAAGAAATCACCATGTTTTGAAATTCAACATTCTGTTCTCTAAATAAGCCTTATCGCAAATACTGCATGGGTGGTTTTGTGCAATGGTAGAAAGGCATTGTGGGAAGGAAAATAAAGGTGGAATGTTTGCTCCTTTCCCTTCCTACAATGCCTTTCTACCATTGTAAAATTTTTCACACAGTATTTGTGATAGTGTTTATCGGATAAAGACGATTCTGGAATCCTCTTCTCTATCACAGGTTCAGAGTTAAACCTAGACCAGACCCTCACATAGCCTGCATGATGAAGTTCATAACCACTCGATGCCAGGACAAGGAATACACCTTCGAGGAGGCACTCTTCTCCCCAGGCTATGTAGCCGGTGGATTGCTCCTCCCCAAGACAATTCCACAGATCTCCCAAGAGGTGCTGAAGTCATGGTTAGGACTGTCTCTGCCTCAGGTTTGCAAGCAGATCCTTCCGCTCTTCATCAGCGGGAGGAAATCAGTCAAGAGGATTTGGAAGGTAGGGCTAGTCACAACCTCTGACGCACTGGAGCACTTTTTAAGACCTGTTTCTGAGACCTTGTACAAATACACTTTAAAGTCAGATTTCAATTCAGACCATAGCATGCACAAGGAAAGATTCTCAGGGCTTTGAATTTGAACATGGTAGGATA
Organism: Acanthaster planci; assembly: GCF_054643075.1. Taxonomy (NCBI): domain Eukaryota; kingdom Metazoa; phylum Echinodermata; class Asteroidea; order Valvatida; family Acanthasteridae; genus Acanthaster; species Acanthaster planci. Next base: position 11,862 of record NW_028257812.1, on the reverse strand, counting down.
CTTCTCTTAAAACGTGAATACTAAAAAAGTGATAAAATCTCTAAAGGTCTGTGAAAGATCTTGACTGTAACACTGTTCGAAAGCTAAGACTATATTTACCTCATGTAGAATATTGTATTGTTTTATTTGTTCCAAAACCATGAAATAATCTTTATGAACAGTAGCATATTAAAAAATAGTTATGATTTCAGAGCATTCTGATAAAAATTTGTGTTGTAAAAACAGGAATCTTTGTCTGAATCATGAAGGACATAATATCATTATTTCCAATAACCTTTACTTGGAAAGACTTCTCCAGATTTTCCACTTTAGAAGTGACAATCCCCACATATCAGCTGCAAAATCCTGGGGAAAACAATTTACTGACACAATACTTTGTGACTTCCTTTGTGAATTGACACTGAGGGATTCCCAAAGCATCTGCAATCCTTCTTTTTCCAGAATTTCATCATAAAATCTTTGTTTGTTGGGGTGTTGGGTTGTTTGTTTGTTTTTTTTATTTACCTTTATTGTATCTATGTATGTAAATTTTATTTGTGCTGGTAGTTGTAATTTGAATGCTGTCTGTCCTAGAACCGTTTTATTCAAATGCTTGCGTGAATAATAAACCAATAATAATAATAATTCCCCAACTCAGTTGAAATATCTCTTCTTTCAACTTTGCAGCTTTGATCGATGACGCTTACTCCCGTCTCCCCTTGGATCAGGTGGCAGCTCTTTCTTCCTTTCCAAACGGTCTAAACGTCTTGGAGCTGGGTAACACCAAGACGCTTGCTTTCAAGGATCTGTCCACATTTATCATGGCTCGTCTGTTGGAATTTTACTTCAAGAAAAGGGAGAAACATGTGACCATCCTAGTTGGTAAGAGACTGAACTTTTGATTTTTTTACTTTGGGCAAATCATAGAAATTGAGGGAACCTTCTTGAATTTTTCATAATCCTCCATTGGTTTATGCGTTATGTCTCTGTCTTAGGAACATCTGGAGACACAGGACCATCGTCCATCGAGGCCATCCGTGGGTCAGGCTGGATGGATATTGTGGTGTTGTTCCCCAAAGGATACTGCACAGAAATACAAGAAATTCAGATGACTACAGTGATGGACGAAAATGTTCATGTCTATTCAGGTAAACTGGGACTCAGAACTTCAGCTCAAGTAAATTTTTAACTCAGCCCAGTTTCATGGAGCTGGTGAGCAAACATGCAGTGCTCTGCTAAGTTGTGTGGCTGACACAGTACCAGTCAAAGCAATGCAGCGTTAATATCAGTTTGATAACAAGTTTTTTGCACAGAAAAAATTAGTGGGAAACAAAATATTTAGCTTGTTAAAAGGTTTGTGGTAGCACCATGCAAGAATATCTCTTTTATGAGTATGTGTGGTTCTGAACAGAACCAGAGGGTGCTCCGTGCTTTGGACAGTGTGCTCTGTCCATTGTCGGGAGACTGCTCAAAGCTAAAAAAAAATGAGCGTAGTTGTTCTTTCAAATTAGTTTGATATTACACAGCCAGTCGCTCAAAAGTCAACCCCTGCACTAGCCGGAGGAAGCAGGACTGTACACGTCATCTTCTTAACATTTGGAAGTGATTGGGTGATAGTAGAGTCCTATGTTTATTGCTGCATTGCGTTATGCATGTACACATACCTTGTTTGCAGTTTAACGATTGCAGTGCTTTCTGATTGGTTTTCCCGTAATGTTTGAAGTTGAAGGTTGCTCTGACGATGTGGATGAGCCCATCAAAGCAGTTTGCCTTGACCAGGACTTCAAAGCCATCCACAACCTGTGTACCATGAACTCCATCAACATGTGCCGGGTCCTGTGTCAGATTGTGGCCTATTTCTACGGTTACCTGAAAGTCTGTCGCTCTGTTGGAGACGAGGTGGAGATTGTGGTTCCAACAGGTGCAGCCGGAAACATTACTGGTGGGTCATATTGCATTTGGGGGGAAGGGGTGTGTCAAGCCATTGTTACAACGATTGTTTGGGGGCCTTGCTGTGTACCTTTGTTGTGTGTGGTATACATACATTTATACAGTTCTGTTTGGCTTTCTGCAATGAGCAGGATCCCCCCTTCATCAGTTGAAAAGAGCTGTCTTGGTTGGGAGTGTTCATTTTGCTGGCAGCGAAACAACTGTAATGCATTCATGTTATAGTTTGTGAACCAGCGAAGTGCAGTCCCAACCAAAGGAGTCTCTGTTGCTAGGAAAATTGCGCCCCCTCTTGGTCCAGCTCGGGGCATATACCACTGCAAAAAGGGCATTGTATTCTCATTGTTCCCGCAATATACCTGTAACACTCTCCTGAGACTTAAAACACAGGTACTTACACCGAGGTCAGTAGACTAACCAGTGAGAACAGAGAAACACCCTTTGTGCTCTGTCCTATGTGGTAAAGCCAAACATGTACGTATTGGTATCCTTGTGGGTTTTCTAAATCATTTCTGTATTCCCAATAATGATACACATCTAAGTACAAGCATGTGTAAACCTTTAATAATCAGGTTGAAAGTTTGACCAAATGTTCCGCATACAAACTACTGTAATTTGCAACAAGTATATCTTTGAACTCTCCCTTTTGGGTAAAAAAATGGTTAAGTTCCAAATGTCTTTTTGTGAAAACCTTGAAGGATGCCTCCTGTTGTAATGGTATCCCACCAAGGCACCGTTAACACATGCACAAATTTCCACTTGAACTGTAGGCTTCCTGAAACATCAATGTGCTGAGACCTTGTGGGAGATTAATGCAATCTGGCAACCTTCTTATGCATAGCAAAAATGACCTGTGTCATTACTTCTGTGGGGTACCCTATATATGAATGATTAAAAAGGTGCCAGTCTGTGCTACCACATGTGAAATATATTTGCTTCGGAATAGCACCATGCTTTCACAAGCATTATCTGATCATAGAAGGAGGAACTGCACCAGTTTGATTACATGTGTCATTTAAGTTTCTGCTCAAAGTGTGTTGCAGACCACGGCACTTTGGAAATGAGCGTCTTAAGAATCATCCATGTTCTTTTTGTCTCAAGTTGTTGATTCTTTTCAATGGAAATCTTGTACCAAACTTTTCATATAATTTAGATGCACCATCAAGGCATAACTTCAAGACCTATTTCAGAGAAATGAAAATATGTCACTACTGGTGAACTCCCATAGAGCTATATATAAAACCTAGAGTGCTGACTCTGTACAAAGTGAAGCCCGTTGGGTGCATCCACGTTTGTGCACAAACCTATGGAAAACTTGAAATTTTGTATGGCTTTTGTACGGCTATTTATCTGCGTGTGTATTTGAAAACAGTGCGTCAGCAAAGCTGATACACAAAAAACCTAAATGCACAATTGGTAAATGGGGGTTTCATTTTGCTCTTCACAGTCGGTAAATGGGGGTTTCATTTTGCTCTGCACAAGTGGTAAATGGGGGGACCATTTTGCTCTGCACAAATAACGCAATGCATGAGTATATGCGCTGTAGATAATTTCGCTGGGCCTTTTTATGAAATTGGATTTGGTACCTGATGCACATTGCATTTGGAGTACATAGTCTGATATTCATTCTCTCTGATTTCGAATGTTTTACAAGCACGCATAAGGATTCAAAATGCCTGCTCCCAGGACGGCGTCAAATTTTCTCCATGCACTCTAGTAATTTAATTTAGCTCTATTTGAACTCCTAATCTCTTCAGGTGGATGTTTAGCCTACCGCATGGGCCTACCCATTAAGCTGGTGTGTACAGTGAACAGTAATGACCTGTTACACCGTATGCTGAGTACCGGTAAACTCTCCACGGCTCCCAGTGTCATCAAGACATACTCGGTTGCTATGGACATACAGGTGAATGACATCATTCCAGTTTGTGCAACGTTTTACCCAAAGTACAAATAAGCATACCGTGAAATCAAACATTTGAAAAAGATTTTGAGAAAGTGGACTGCTTTGTGCACAACATATTGAGTCATTGAAGTGTAAAGAGTAATCCAAGGAGACACCAGAACTGCAGTGCCACACTCACATTTCTTAAGCTTAATGCATGTGCACATGTGTGAAATCCTGACACCCATTGGTGGACGTGGCATGTAACGCGCACGTATCACCTGTCCACAAGCATTATACCATCGCAGTAATGACTTCTAATTCTGTTGGCTAAATTACACTACGTGCAATTTCAGTGGGAATAAATAATTATCATCAAGAACTCGGGACTGATACCCACAGAGTGGTTGGTTTATGACTGCAGTGACACAGAAATAACACACTGGTCGGCAGAGTCACAAGGCTTGATAAGAAATTCAGTGAAAGAACAAAGCTACATGTAAACAACTCAGTCTCTATCAGGAAATTATTTTTGCCCTTACAAAGATGTAAAGCATTCAGTTCTCGATCCTTAGGTCTAGATATGCACAGAGGAAGTGTTACATAAAGAATTTAGGTTAGGTAAAATTCTGCCAAGGAATTTTGCAATCTTTTTTTTCCTGAGGAAGATGCTGTATATAATTTTTCCCTTTGTCCTTCTTCAACAGAATCCATACAACATTGAGCGCATCTTTTCTTTGTTTTCGAACCGAGATACAGCCCTGGTCAAAAAAATTATGGAGGAATTTGAGACTGGAGGGAAGACTACTCTTCCGGCATCTTTGCTGCAGAAGGTGAGCAGCTCAACGAACAGACACATGACTTACTGAATTGTTTGCCCTGGCTGAATTTATGAGATGCCATACACCGGTATCTTGGGAGGTTTGTTTATACTTAGGTGATGACCTTCTAAGAGGTTTGATAAACCATTCCTTACTTGAAGAGACGCCTTCTTGCAGTATTGTAATACATAAGCTTAACCATACAATGCCTCTATTTTGTGTGTATCTGAAACCCTACAGAAACCTGAAGGTTTATAACATTGAAGTTTGACTTTAGAACAGGAGAGTTTTAAAAGATGTAATTTACATGCATATACAGGGCTTTGTGAAATAAGCATTTACATATTAACTCAACATACATGTCATTTTGTGCTTCTCAAATTTCAATAAAATATGCTGTTGTACAGCTACAGCTAAGGGGGAGCTGTTCAGATCGATTTCTTTGCCAGGGCATAGGTCAGCACGGTGAGAAAGTCACTCAGTTTGCTCCTGTGATTGGACTGAAGTCTGCACAGCAGTGCACCACAATGAAGTTGGCATCTTATCTTCTCTCCTGACATTTCTAAATCATTTTTGTCTGCACTTTTTCCCTGCAGGTCTTTTGGTTTCCAGACTAAGAGATTCACACAAAGATTCTGGTCAGTCTGCTTAAAGTTCCAACAATGGAGACATTCTCTGCAATCTTCCCACGGTGATCATTTGATACACTTTTTGCAGTTCACAACCAAAGCTAGTGTGATTCCAGCTGTAACAGATTACCCATCTGACTGTCAGCACAGAGGTAAAGCCCCATCAGCTGTTTTAGGTATAAGATCTGATGAGGCTGGGCAGATGGAAGCATGATGGGACATCAACTAGCTAGTCTCTGCTTCAAGGCTAGATGTGAAGTTTGAACAGATGTACCCCTCATTTTTTCTCTTTTTATTTTTTCAGCGAATCCATACTATTCCTTTTCTTTTCATTTTCTTGAATAGCTTGCTGTAGATAAGCTGATCACACATGTACATTTATCGTCAATGCCTGAGTTTTAGATTTCTCTTCATTCTAGACAGGAACTCAACACCCATGGGCAGATTTGACAGGTATTTTTACAGGCAAGTTTTCATATGAACTTCATTTCTGCAATAATGATTGATTTTCCACCAATTTTACGCTTGTATGATTTTTGTCCTTCGTTGGTATGATTTGTGACTACGCCATCTTGAAAAATATTACATTTAAAAAGATGTTTCATTTCCACATTTTCATGAAACAAAAGTGGTCTGAAAAGCGTGGAAGGACCAACAACAAGTCTTTTTAGACTGTATGCGCAGTGTGGTACTGCACAGTGTGTATTGTATTCATACCAGTGTTGGTACTAGACGTGGATCATTACTTGCAAATTTCAGCCGCACCCACGTACGTATATTCAGCATGTATAAGCCGTACGTGTACAACACTTGATGGCTATGGACAAAAGGAACATAACGTCTGGTATTGAGACTACTACTCCAGCGAAGCAGCAAATTTCTCACCGATCGTACATGTGCAGCAGTATGCATGGTGCAACGTGCGGCATTGTTGTAGTGCATAGAGTGGTGCCACACATTATGTCGACCAAATGTGGGAAAACTAAGCTAAAGCCTCAGCAGAAGTTTCTTCAGAAATGCAGTGATAAGTAGCCATGCCTAATTTCCAGTAAATGGTTGGATTATTTTGCACAGTGTTCAATGCTGACTTCAGTGTGAGTCAAGCGGGTCGAAATGATTGCGAGAAGCACATTACTATCTGTGAGTCAAGCGGGTTCACATCGCTATCTGTGAGTCAAGCGGGTCGAAATGATTGCGAGAAGCACATTACTATCTGTGAGTCAAGCGGGTTGAAATGATTGCGAGAAGCACATCGCTATCTGTGAGTCAAGCGGGTCGAAATGATTGCGAGAAGCACATCGCTATCTGTGAGTCAAGCAGGTCGAAATGATTGCGAGAAGCACATTACTATCTTTGAGTCAAGCGGGTTGAAATGATTGCAAGAAGCACGTCGCTATCTGTGAGTCAAGCAGGTCGAAATGATTGCGAGAAGCACATCGCTATCTGTGAGTCAAGCAGGTCGAAATGATTGCGAGAAGCACATTACTATCTGTGAGTCAAGCGGGTTGAAATGATTGCAAGAAGCACGTCGCTATCTGTGAGTCAAGCGGGTCGAAATGATTGCAAGAAACACATCGCTATCTGTGAGTCAAGCGGGTTAAATGATGGCGAGAAACACATCGCTACCGATATACACACTCGGGCAGTAGAACATGCAAGGAATACAGCCCAAAATTACTCTTCATACAAGTCTACCACTAGTGGGTCCTCACCAGTAACAAAAGGGGCTTTACCCAGAGGGGCTTGGACAACAGTTGGGCCCTCACCAGTACCAAGAGGGGCTTGGGCAACAGTTGGGCCCTCACCAGTAACAAGAGGGGCTTGGGCAACAGTTGGGCCCTCACCTGTAACAAGAGGGGCTTGGGCAACAGTTGGGCCCCTACCAGTAACGAGAGGGGCTTGGGCAACAGTTGGGCCCTCACCAGTAATGAGAGGGGCTTGGGCAACAGTTGGGCCCTCACCTGTAACAAGAGGGGCTTGGGCAACAGTTGGGCCCTCACCTGTAACAAGAGGGGCTTGGGCAACAGTTGGGCCCCTACCAGTAACGAGAGGGGCTTGGGCAACAGTTGGGCCCTCACCTGTAACGAGAGGGGCTTGGGCAACAGTTGGGCCCTCACCAGTAACAAGAGGGGCTTGGGCAACAGTTGGGCCCTCACCAGTAACGAGAGGGGCTTGGGCAACAGTTGGGCCCTCACCAGTAACGAGAGGGGCTTGGGCAACAGTTGGGCCCTCACCAGTAACAAGAGGGCTTGGGCAACAGTTGGACCCCTACCAGTAACGAGAGGGGCTTGGGCAACAGTTGGGCCCCCACCAGTAGCGAGAGAGGCTTGGGCAACAGTGGAATATATTTTGTGGTGTACTAGAACAGCAATTCCATTCTCTTAAATCCTGGAATGACATCACATTTTTGCTCATTATTGTGGAAATACCCCTACCAAAGTCTTTAATATTTTAGAATGATGAACTGCCCGATCAGGTGCACACTTATCATGCAACACTGCTTTGACTTTGTACTCATTTAGTTGAAATAGTGCGCTTGACCCAGTGTGTGCACAGATAATGTAAAAACTTCCCTGACATGGGTGGTTAGGAATATTGTTGAGATTGCTTCATTGAGTCCATTTGCAATTTTGAAGTGTAGTTCACATTCACTTTGCATGCCTGAAAAAAGTGACTCCGTGCCTAAGCAAAAAGTAGCTTACTTACCCAAATATGGTAAGCTATATTCATAACTTTAGATTGGTTTCCATGCCATACAGCTTGACAGATTGAGTGAGCTTTGTGTAGCTAGGAGTAACACACACGTCTGTAGCAAGCAGCTGTGACCAGTAGCCACTGGCTCAGGGCTGAGTTTTGTCAGAATTTGTCCTGATTTTGGGACTTTTCAAATAATTGGGAGCATCTCATGTTTACCATTTTCATTTGCCTCCAATCTTACCTCTGCTGGCTTCCGTACGCACCAGTGATATTCTTAGTCATAGCCATAACTTTTGGACATGGCTTTATTCTCCCCTCAGTGGATCAATCAATGGTAATTAGCCAGAGGTCTACACTAGCTGCTTTTATGACTTGTGCCAACATTCAGGATTCTATAAAGTGTGCAGATTTTAACCACTTACAAGCACCGTGGCTTCATGAGGAAAAAAGCTGATCTAATCCTGATATTCTCTTCAGCAAGGAATTACAACTCGGCCATCATGCACAATTTCCTGACATTTTCTTGACTTGTCTTTTCTTCAATCAGATGCAGAAAGTTCTGTCCTCTGCATCCTTTGACAACCAAACAGTCTTGAAGACGATGCAACGATGCTGGTCTGACCATCACTACCTCATCTGTCCTCACACAGCGGTGGCAGTCAGCTACTACTTCAGCAAGCTGGACCGGTCGGTACCTCAGTCAACTTAAAACCAGTTTATCCTTACAGTGGAAATGAACACAATCCTTTAAAGAATTAAATCAAGAAACACTCCTCTTTCTTCTGCACTGATGAGAATGCTAAACCTGCCCAAAGCTATCAATTATCTAACAGTGTGCAGTTGAGAAGAAAACAATTTTGTGAGATGGAAGTTTTCTGTTGGGTAGATGTTACTCTGTCACATATGGTATTTTCCCTTCTCCGATGTTTATTTGTAAACACTGTGGGTTGAGACCGCACTGAGTAAGGTTTGTGCTTTGAATCTTTTCATGGTGAGGGCAGCAAGTAACTTATAGAGGTTTGTGATCGCACCGTGCATGGATATCTCTTTTGGAGTATGTGTGGTTCTAAAACGAACCAGAAGATACTCAGCATTTTGGACATTATGCTCTGTCTGTCATAAGGGTACTGGTGATGACAGAGCATATTGTCAGTAGTGCTCGGCAAAGGATATCCTTGCATGGTGCTACCACAAACCTTTATTATTGAGTAAGGTTGTCAAAATTGTCACAGGCCTTCAGACACAACATTAAGTATACCGTTACAACGGTTTTTAAATAAATTTCACTTAAGAGTGGAACACCCATTAGAAAAAAAGAGCAGAAAAATTCATTCTTTTACTTTCTTTTGCTCTGAAATTTAGTATCCTTCCTCCATGGTTCATTCTTACTTTTTCAGGGTTCTTTTAATTAATGTAACCAAATGAAAAGGCCATCAATTTTAGTTGAAAGTATTACATAAGTATTACTTTACAAAACAAGATTGACAATATATTCAATGCTATTCAGATGTCGTGACAATATACTGAATGCTATTTAGATGTCATGTCTACTATTGATGTGCTTTCATCTGTTGATTTAATAGCATATGATGTATTCTTGCTTTGGTTGACTAACAGTATGGAGGCCAATCAGACTCTGCACCAGCCCACTCTTTGTTTCGCCTCTGCTCATCCAGCCAAGTTTCCTGAGGCTCTAGTAGCGGCTGGTTTGGAGCCTAAGCCCACACCTTACATCACAAATCTGCAGGTCATGCCGAAGCGATGTCTGGAGATGAAAAGAGGACAGAATTGGGAGAAAATACTGAGGGAAAAGATCAAGGAGATAAGTAAACGAGCTGGTATGGATCAGTAACTTGCCCAAAAGCTAGTAGCACGGGCTGACATATGGAATAGCCTTTGGTTCTAGCCTTGAAGAGTCTGCCTGCATAGGATAAGTCTGGCTTACAGTTTTTTTAATATAGCCATCTGGGGATTTGCTGATTACTTCACTTTGTGATAATAGTTTTCTAGCCAGTCTTGAGAGGAGACTTGTATTCAAGCCTGGTGGTAGTTTCCTTTTATGAAATTTCCAACTTTAAATCTGTTTGAAAAAAAAATCCACAGAGCCATGAATTACGAAAGAAGAAGAAATTTTGTATATCTTAAGCTAAAAATTTTTTTAAAATTTGCATTAGAGATGGTAAGGTGGATCAAAAAGCACATTTGCTCCAATATTTGCTCCAATATTAAAATTTGGTCTCTGAAAGTTTTTTGAAGTGATTATCAATGATATTACCATTTCCTTTGATAATAATTTTGTAATATCATGGTTGAAGGATTGTCAGTAGTTCATAATTTCATTAGTGCAGAGTTTTGCGTATTCTGGAAAAAGTTCAGTTTCCACAGTTGTGATCATGTACTTGATGTCATTAGACTGGTGCTTGAGTGTATTAAGCAGTGTAGTTAAACTCCCTCGCAGGGCACCAGACACAAAGAATTGAACGAATTAAAAACCATGTTGTTGTCATTTTCAGTTGCTGTCTTAAGAGCAATGCCACGGCAAGTTATTGTTGGATTATCTTTTTATAATTTTTTTGCTCACTCTTTCTTTGTCAGGGTTCTTTTAATTAATGTAACCAAATGAAAAGGCCATCAATTTTAGTTGAAAATATTACATAAGTATTACATTACAGAACAAGATTGACAATGTATTCAATGCTATTCAATTAAGTTACTGGTGGTTTTAGTTGTCTCAACCTTTTTCTTTAATTTTCTTTAAATACATTGTCATCTAGTCACCTTAAATGTTCGAATTTCTGTATTTAAGTTTCTTGCTATGAAATATAGCATATATATCATATATCTGATAACAGATGTGGACATTTCACTTGTCAGTTTTAAAGTTTCATAAAGATTTTCTCTGTACAAAACTTCTAAACAGAAACAACTAAATCAGAATAATTGTTTTGCCTTAAAACCTTGTCTACAATCACCATCTTGTATCAAGTATGGTGATCACGTTTAATTGGAGAGTAAAAAACATAAAGGCATTTTAATGTAGTAAATCAACGAATCAATGTATTCATTTTATTGAATTTTAATGAATTAAACTGTATAAGGTATTGAGCTAAATTACAGGTATTCAGAAACTGTTTTTCTTATATTCTGTCTAAAATTAACAGTTCCCGTTTATTCCAGATGCAGGATTTACTTAATTCTTAAAAAGTCGGCTTGGGGATCGTCGCCCACAACCTGCGTCCGGAACTGTAGGACACAACCCTGTGTACTAGAACCCACGAGTTTTGTTAAAATCCCCCCGGACTTATGTTCTGCCCTTACAAACCCATAGCTCTCCGGCCACAAAAAGGCCCTAAATGTTTCGCGTGCAATTGCCCCGCGCAAAAATTCCCAAATTAAAAGTCCCAAATCAATCTTCAAAACCCACTCACTCTCGGGGAAACATCGAGTTTGTGCTTACTGCACAAACATGATCTACTGTATATAAATCATGCGAAAGTGAACACTGTATCTGGGGTTCTGGGCCTCTTTTCGCGCAGCGTGCATTATATAGTAACTGGCATAAGCGAATGTTATACAATACAACACAATGGGCCTGCATAAATCCTCATCATCTGATTAGTGGATCATTGATCACAAGTCATTGAATTAGTTTACTTGATTGGTTACGCCCCTAGATGTTTCATTCCCAGTTACAGCCATGCACAGCCAAAAGAAAAATACCCGTACCAAAGAACAAAGGACGAAAAGTGGCCATCTGCTTTTCTGCAGTTAGAATTGTAGGAAAACAGTTTTTAGTTTTGTAACATACAATTTTCGACTTTTGAACTTTTCTGCTACCTCAAAAGCAGAATAATTTAATAATTTAATTGTAATGCATTTTCCAATTTTCCGCTACTACAAAAGC
>NW_028257811.1:0-41119 GCF_054643075.1 Acanthaster planci | reverse complement strand
GCGTATCATCTGCTATTATCTCTCCAAATGGTGTTCTCTGAAGCAATAAGTGTTGAACAAACTTCTTTGCTTTTCCACAGAATAAACAATATTATATCATTGGCACGTGTGAATATTGAGCATTACTGTACTTACGCATATGTACCTTATGCATGTCTAATCCATCATGAGTTCTTCTTTAACTGTTATACAATATTTTTGTGTACCAGCTTGATGTAGAAATTCACCTTCTGCTCCTAGTCCTACATGTATCTGTTCAATAACTCCTCTGCCCTTTCCCTTTAGAAAGAAGTAGAAGTTGTCCAGGAATTTTCGTTTTTCATTGTGTCTCTGACTTAAAGTTTAAATTTTATTTATTTTGCAACACTGTTGTATTCCGGTCCAGCACAAGTCCTTTCAAAAGTCCCTTCCACAAGGCCAGTCAAAAGTAACATTGTGAACAATGACAAAAGAATCTTTTTGTCATAGCTCATTTGAAAACCTTGTGAACTAAGACTGATTGACTTGTGATGGACTTGTGATGGACCTACAGGGACTTGCATTGGGCTCAAATACAACACTGTTGTGTAAGGTTAGATGGTAGTGCAACCAAAACTCCAATGTTGTAAAGGTCAAAGAGGTTTGTTTGTGTTGTTTGTCCACAAAGTTCTCAGGGGCCTGTATTAGGGAGGTCCTTTGGGGGGACAATATTTGGTAGGCACTCCATGCTATCTAACCACAAAATCTACTGGAAGTGCAAGGTACACCACTCATTTCTCGCTGGTTGGGTTTGGAGCAAACAGGAATCAAGGTTCTTATTTGGAGCACACACACGTGTACATGTATTTTTCAAATTCAAACTTGAATCATGATTGCTGATGTACATGTTTATAATAATAATAATTGAAAATTTATCATGCGCCGTTTCCATAAAAATGATCAACGGCGCAGTACAAGTCGACTTAAAAAATGTTTGTTTAAAATGAATGCTTATTCAAGAATTACAGCTACATTTACAAATGTACATGTACCTGTATCAGGAAGTAGAACAAGTTGAATGTTATGTGAAATATAAGGTGGCCAAATGTCAAATATGTTTGGTTTATCAGTCTTGCTAACCCCAAAATCACTGAATAAAGTTTTTTTATAGGTTGACCAAATACTTTTATCTAATTTTAGCATCAAACCTGGTACCAGATACGTATGAGTGTATTTTCAGGAAAATATTGGCAAAGTCCAAGCCTTCTGGTATTTGTATAATACGTCAAAAAATTGTACACCGGTAAATTTGACAGTTGACAGAGATTTTTGAAATTATTTCTTGTTAAATCTTTATTGGAAATTGCATTTACTTTGTCCTTACCGGTACTTGTTCAGAAGTGTAACCTCTTCCTCTATGCAAATGAACGTAAACTCTTGCTTCTGTCACCCAATCCAGAGGAGCAGTTTCCCAAGACTCCACCCAAGTGTAAATCACCGGAGCCTGAAGAACCTTTCATTGCTCCAGCTGAGATGAACATTCCCATGGGAGTGGAAATGGTAATAGGAAAAGAGACAACACCCACCTCTACAAAACTCTAATGCTTTTATGATTTATTCATGAAGCAGCTGTTGCTTGAAAGCATTTGGTTCCAATTGGGCACTTTAAACAATTGCCAAAGTTTCAGCTAAATGCAATTTTTCGGGCACCCCGTCAGTGTACTAGGCCTACTTGCTTCTTTGCTACATGTAGGTGCAATATTTTCTGACTGATTTGCTGAGGATTAAAGCCAAAGTTGTGCATATGTTAAAAAGATAGCCTGAACGTTTGACATAGGATTCTTGAAAATTCTTGAAACTGAAGTCTTTACCAGTACTTTTAGCATATGAACAGGTTGGTGAAAAAGGGAAAAGGTATAGGCATTAGCTCTTGTTATTCTGCCTGAAACTTACTCATGTATATGAGAGTGGGAACTAGGTTGATATCAAAACAATTTCCGTGACCAAGAGTTTTTGAAGTGGGGCACAGTGCGCGCACTTGGATGCTATCAGTGGAAGACCGATAATGGGATGACTTTTGAAAGGTCAAACTTGTATTCATCTACTCTGAGTTGTTACTCGTTGCCAGCTCGTAGAAATGCTCAGCCCTGTCCGATAACAAACTGCTGGAAGAGGTTTCTCCCAAATGAGGTTTCAAGTTGTTATGGAATATATTCATGCTTTCTGGGCCCATTTTCAAGCCACTGAATGTTCCTTGCAGTAATGAAAAAATATGCCTAAATGCATGTTGCAAAGCAGTTAGACAAGTGGTAACAAATTACGTCCAATAATGATGACAGGATGTTTTCATGAAGACCCCTCTCCCATTTCAGGTTCACAGGTAAATTTCTGTGCCTTGTACTGTACATGCAAATACATTGACTGAGGCCTTGAATGAGCCCATATGAGAAAACTGTTGTCCTGAATATTGGTTTTAGACCTTGTTCGTGACTCGGGCCCAAGTTCATAGAGGTGCTCAGCAAGGAAATTGGTTAGAGGGTTTGCATGCACATGTATGTACGTGTAGTTAGTGAAAATCAGCTGAGAACAAATCGTTAGTGGAACACAGTCTATGACATTTTAGCTGTCAAGCCAGTTTTGCTAAGCATATTTTTCTGTACTTACCACATTTGTGTTTCAAGATGCTCTGTGAAGTGAGCAAGCATGGTACATGTATTTAAGAAAAAACCAAGGTCATTTAAGAACAAAGCACGCTTGTGGGACTTTGTACAACCATGTAACAGGCCATGTGCACACATATTGCTGTTCTCGAATGAAGATGGGCATGTTTCATTTTTGGCACACTCCATTGATATACTGAACTGGCTTGTAGGACCCCGCTCTAAGAAGTCACACTTGCCCGTGTTCAAGAAGGACACCATATGCCAAAGCAGCAAGCTGGTATCTTCAGAATCTTCCTAGGCTGTAACCAATTATACTTGGCTATGGCTGACAGCAGGGCACACTTCTATCAGAAACTTGCAGCTGCTAGCCAGCTGCCTGGCTTCCTTAGTTGCCTGTGTTATGTTGAGCCAAATTACTTTCTTAATGTGGCCTTATATTATGGTGAGCTGTTTTGGCCACTCATCAATACTTTTTTTGGCCATAATGTTCTTAAGAATGAGAATTGACATTTCATTTGTAAATGAAAAACGGAACTCTCACCTGCCATTTAATATAGTCAACACTTTTAAGAAGAGTTGTGGCCACTACCCACTGCCCCCTTTTTTACATGTACATATTCTTGATTTCGAATTTCTATGTCAAAACATTTTCCTCCCATCTTTTCTTCCCACAGCCGGGGACCAAAAAGACCCACAAGTTCATGGAGAAGACAGCCCGATTCATCCTGCGTCAGGGGGCCCAGATGGAGATCATCCTCAAGACTAAGCAGGCCAACAATCCCCAGTTTGACTTCCTCCACTTTGACCACTACCTCAACCCTTACTACAAACACCTGCTCAAGCTCATCAAGAGTGGCAGGTACAAGGGACTTCCTGAAGATCAGGAGGAGGATAACCACAAGAAACAGGGTAAAGGCAGGTTATTAATCAGTTGCGTGATGGTGAACGCCAGACGCTGACGATCATTGAACGCTAATGCTTTTTGGGGCAGTGTATAGTCGTCACTTGACATTCGTGCATAAAGCATGAAAAATGCACATAAAACGCGCCATCAGGTGTGACAAGCATGCATGGACTGACTCAGTCATGAAATGTCAGGTCAGCAATGGTATCAAATTTAAACTACATGTATTCGAATTTTTACTGGTGACGCCAGTGCAACTGTTGCCTTCAGTTTGAAATTTTACACGTGCTTCTTTTTTACCGGAAAAAAAAATTCAGGAAATATCTTTCCTTTTTTAAGTTAAATTTTACTGCCAAGTTGAGACAAATGTCAAGTTTTTTGTCTACGTACAGGTGGGAACAACAGGGTAAGGAAGCACAGTAACCATAGCAGCAGTGGTGGAGATGACGACGATGACGACGATGATGATAATGATAACAGTGGTTACTTACACCCCAGCCTCCTGGGCAGGTCGAGGCCAAAGCCCACACCTATGCAGGCAGGGGTAGGTATCACAGTCTGGATAAGACAGGAATCTTGAATGAACAACAAAGCATAATGATGTCGTGTTTGGGTTACATGTACATGTACGCTTGCCTATGGTAGTGACGTACATGTACATGTAGGACGCAATTTATCGAGCCCTTGGACACCTTGGAGTTGCTCTGAAAGGATTAAAATGATACTGCTTAAATGTTTCTTGAAATACATATCAGCGTATGTATTTGTATATTTTCATGTGTGAGCAATGTTTTCAGACAGTGCTATTTCAAAAGGTGCGGATTTCATTGAGAAAAGTATGAGAGAGGTCAGTTTAGAGTGTTGTTTGTTCAGTGTACTGTGTAGCATACACTGCTATGTGGTAATGATAAGAAAAACAATTTTTTAAAATGCATGGTATTTCAAAATTTTCAGTTGAATGGGTACAAATTCACAACTTGTTTGAGTCTGGGCTTTACAGCAGATGTGGCTATCAAGTGCCTGTCATACTGGCATTGTTTTGTACCTCTGCCACTGAGCAAGCGATAAGGGTACAGATTTGCATAACATTCAGTTCAGCTCCTCAATAACTCAACTTGATCGTTTTCGGTCTGTTGTTTCCCATTCCAGACAACAACCATCCAGACATCTACCTCTGTCCCACTGGCTTCCTCTTACCATCATCCCCCGATGGATTTCAGTAAGCCGCCCCCTGTCATGGGGTACCACGACTCCAACATCCTGCCGCCCGCTGTTGACCCTTCGTTTGTGACTCCCTCGGGATACTATGACCAGTCGGGGGTCTACCCAATGTTCCAACCTCCACCTCCGCCCCCTCCCTCCGGTAAGTGGAACATGCCTTGGAATATACAGGGAGCCGGTTAGATGGTTTGTGGTATGATATCCCCCATCATGAAGCATCGAGGCTATAACACACAACTGTCATTCTGCTCTGGGTATTTGCCCCACATTGGCTCAAAAATGCCTGAATATTGAGGAGCAGTTGTCTATCCAGTCTGCCCTGAGCAGGAGCATTTCCTCATTGGTTGAAAAAAGCCATGTTGGTTGGAAGTGCTCATTTTTCCAAGGATGGATTTGCGCTGGGGAGTGCTCATTTTCTTGGTAGCAATGTGATTGCAACACCCGCGTTTGATAGTCATTCATGAAGTGGTGATGTGCATTTACTACGAATGGAGCCTCCGTTGCTAAGAAAATTGGTTCCTAGTGAATCATTCCCCTTTTCATAGTTAAACCTATGTACTGATGACACCACACTTTGTATACATTTGTGCTTTCCTATGGCACTCAGTGGACTGTGGGGTCCCCACTAACTCCCCAAGAAAATGCACATGTAAACATCAGTGCTGATACAGTCAGTATGCTGACCTACTGGTGCTCATTATCTAGGAGCCAGTGAACATCTTGGCCTTTTGTCCCAACAGGGAGCTGTACAAATGAATGGCTTTACTGGGTAGTGGAGGTATTAGGGTTAAACAATGGAGATCAGTTATATGCAACATAATCTCATTATTCCCTATTGTAAATGGATAATGCCTCAGCCATGATGTCTAGTGGACATTTGAAGCAAGATATGAGATGGAGAGAACCCCCCCCACCTTGGTGTTGGTCATTGTTTGATCGGAATCATAGGATTTCTTTACAGACTTCTAGGGGGATATGCTAGGTAACAATAGTCTAGAGTGTGTATAGGGATTGGACAGGTAAGGGGGGTACCCCTCCGTCCCATATCTTGCCTGGTATACTAGTGGAAGTTGCAGGAAGTATTGTTTGCCAAGCTCCTACTTTGATGTTAATCTGATTGGGTAATAGACTCTACCTTAATGTCCCTATCAGCCAGGCTGGGTGACCTCTTTCAAATAAATAGAATCAGCCTTTTCAATTGGTTACACATCGGCAACTCTTCTTACTACCGGGAACCCTAGGTTTTCGGTGGTTAAATAAATAGCTATGTTGTCCCTTATTGTCACTTGACCAGAAAAAAAGTGCATTTGCAACTTGCATTGATAGAGAATAAAGCAACATTAAGCAACATTTTACACATTTTTTTCTAAATATTTAATAACATGAAAGAACCGTGTTTCTCTGGTTGCTTTTAGTAATAGAATCTCTCTTTTTATCTCAAAGATGCAGGGGCAGCCTTATCACTACCAACAGTGCCACCACCCCACTTCTCAGGGGTTGACCCTGCCTACGTCCTACCTAATCCCCCTCCAAGCATCCACCCCGGGCTTGGCCACCCCACCCTGGGTCTGGATCCTAGCGTACATGTACTACCTCTCCAAGAATCGCCGTCAGTGCCCCCGACTGCTGCCGGGCCGATGGGCTCGATACCTTCGGCTGACATTAGGTAAGGGTCTGAAGTCACTATTATTTTTAAATGATGCAGACAGGTTTATTCCGAGACATGGTGTGCACAAAATTGTGGACTTGCTCTTAAAAAGAATGCCACAAATTACATGAAAAACTTAGAAAGTACTAGACGTGGGATATGAAAAAAAGGTTTTTAGAGTCAGCGTTCAATATTTGGCACAAAAATCTCTCTTGTTTTGCAGTGAGGCTGAAGTTCCAGGGGTCATTCCGCCACCGCCAGACATTCAACCCATCATTGACAAGCTGGCAAAGTTTGTGGCCAAGAACGGTATGGACTTTGAGGCCAGCGTGCGGAGCAAGTCGGACCCCCGCTTTGACTTCCTCCTACCCTGGCACAAGTACAACGCCTACTATGTGCAGAAGAAGAACATTTTTGTCAAGGAGATGGGGGGCAAGACGGAGGAGGAGGCTGGGGAGAGCAAGGAGGAGAAGATGAAGAAAGGTTGGTGAAAGTTCAGGAGGGGAGCACTTTTAGTCTGTCTCAAAAACTGGAAAACTCCGAGTCTTATATAGCAGAGGTTTTAGAGATTGTGTCTCCATTAACAGAGGGTAAATTTTAACACTCATTCAGGATGGTTTTGCATTGGCATTTACCAAGTTTTAGCTATTCAAATGATTTCCACGTTTTCAGTCCTGACAACTTATTTTCACAGTTGTTGGTTGGCATAATTTTGGAGTATCTACATGTAGGTGCTGAAGAACTTTGCTGTAAACATTGTTTTGGGAAGGATTTAGTCATATGAGTGTTCTCAATTCTACTTTAGTTGCAGTGAGTTTTTCCATCAAACCGAAGATGTCCAAAGAAGAGCGCCCTCTGGAGAGGAAAAGTGCCCTGCCCATCGAGAGCAGCGACTCTGAAGAGGAAGAGGAGAAGCCACCGCCCAGGCTCCCTCCTCCGGAAAGCCTCGTCGACTTCGTTAGGACTGCCATGCCCCCGCAGCTGGGTCGGCCGATCAGAGCTGGACCCGAAGATCGCGACCTTCGAAGGGAGGTCAGAGGGGACGACCCCGAGGTCCAGAGGTTGTGGAGCGATTTCCCTGGCCAGCCGCCTTTTAACCCTGCCTTCCGGGGCCAGCAGTTCCCCGACAGAACTAACTTGCCCCCACAATGAGGGGCCGTATCAGGAGAGTGCCTATCGGGAACCAGCTTACAGAGAACCGCCCTCTCTTGGATACTCTGAGCATTCGGATCCATCCACGGAGCGGGACGGGGTACGATCGAAGGGGCCACATGACAGAGGACGAATGAGTGAGGAGGAATGGCAAATGAAACAAGGTGAACAAGTCTTGACACTTTTAATCATGTACATATATTTAGTTAAAGATTCAGTTCTCCTTGGCTTCATTAGTTTCATTTAAGAGTTGGAGAAATTCTTCGGAGAAAAGGATACAAAGTTGTTAAATTACTATTTCTTTTCCTCAAACCTAAATTGCTTGCCCTTTGTGAAAACATTGACTACTTCACAGATCAATAAATATTTGGAACTGCATTTTATGGTACTCTTCATTATGATATTAAAAAGTTGATATCCCTAAGTAAAATGGATGTCGACCCCAGAATACTGTAAAGGCATATATTGGATCAGGTGACTGGGGAATGGTGAATTAACAGTTGCTTTGGTGCTCTCACGAAAAGTAAAATGTACGGTAAAAAAGTCAGGATCGTAAGAACACAAGACCATCCAAGCCACTATTGATTCCTCATCTGCATCCCTATCATTGAAGAAATCAGAACTCCCTTTTGGCATCTTGAAGTATTCTTCTTGTCGTTTCAAGATGTATTTTTTTTTGCGTTGGGGAGATGTTAATTTATATAACGGGTTTTGCCCTTACCCAACGTATATATATAGTTCGCGGTACCCGCTGCTTCACCTGACTCAGACCAGCCAGCTGACCCTGGCAAGCTCGGTGGTCAAGTGGTTAAGACGTCTACATTAGTAAGCAGGAGGTTGTGGGTTCGAGTCCCACCCGAGTAAGCTTGTGACTTTTTTCGCAAGCTCTCAGACAAGCACTGAGCATACACAGTGTTTATTTATACGTTGGGTAAAAACCCGTTATATAAATATTCTTCTTGTGTTTTTTTAGTTGGCCAGATACAGATTTATTCAAGTGAGTTGCTTTGGATTTCTTGACAGTATTGTTATATATAAACACAAGTCAAAGCCTCGGTGACTTCAGAAAGTTGTATTCAAAGCGAAAGATAGGAAGGTTATTTTGTTGTGTGTGTTGGAATTGTTAATTTGAATTGAAGCCAAGATGCGGCTCGAAGATCGGCTAGCCTCGGCGGCACGGGAAAAATTGGCATCTGCCTCCAAAGAACGCATCCAGCAGATGGAGCGACGGAAGAAAGCAGCAGTTTTTCTGAGCATGATCAAGGACCGCCCCCAGGCTGGTGCGGCTGCAGAACTAGACAGCATGGAAACAGGTGAGAGTGGGACACTTAGGAAAGTTTTTAGTCAAATTCCAATCAAAAGTACTGTACATAAACCACAATTACAAGAATTATAGAGAGTAGCTCTGGCGTCATGATAGTTTTCTGACCCAGAGTGGGGTCAGATTGATTTCTTACAGGTTTTGTGCTAAATCAGTGTTTACAATGCAAATAAAACCAGCAAGAAGGATGATTGTCTTAGCATAGACCAACCAGAAAGAAAACTTTTGCAAACTGTAAAAAGCAAGTTTGAACCAAAGTCTATTTGTTGACCACTTGTTAATTTTCACAGGTAACGTGTGCTACAGAATTTGCTGTGGGTACCAGGTAAAATTAACCAGTGCTTGACTAACTAACTTGACGAACTTGCCCAGAGCTGTTGCCAGTCCTCATACCAGAAAGGTCTTGAATTATGAAGTCGGTTTTGTCACATGGACCCTTGTACTTCTTTTTATAAAGGTTTACAAACAGAGGTTTCCATTGATATGACCTACAAACAATGATATGTCTGGTATGGGATGACAGTCTTGATGAATGTAGTGCAGTTTGTGTTCAGTGTAGGTATACTGAAAAGTTTACTGCGGACTTGGTTGCTCTTTTCAAGACCCCACGTTTAACTGGTGACAGAAAGGCATCATCTTTTCCTCCAAAGATGACTTACATTGACTTGTTTTTCTGAAAATGTTTGTCAAAGCACCTACTGCAGAACCAAACAACATTCCAATGGAAACGGTCAGTCCAGCCGAGAAGCAACGAAAGACCGACTCGAAAGGGGAACGGAAGAAGCACAAGAAGCACAAGCACCGACACGGGGGCAGCCGCCGTAGCCCCTCCCCGGACAAGAAGCACAAGACCCCACCCAGGTCCTACCAGGATGCCTACCGACTCGCCCGGGAAGGCAACGGCAAGCTGCGATCCAGGTCCACCTCACCAGGGGGCAGGTTGCGACCCGCAATCCCACCAAAGTCTTACCAGACTACCAGAAAGCGGTGAGATGTGCACCAAGCTGGAGTGGTGGGGTTCTTGGTTCCGTTCTGAGTTCAACATCTCCTTTTTTTTTGTTCCTAGTTGTAATGGGATGTGTTCTCAGTTTGTAGTCTCTTAACCTAGCATTTAACACTTATTTTAGGAAACTTAACTCAGCTTCTAGCCTACTAGAGCATCAGTTTAGGTTCTCAATTGCAAATGTTCATTATATAGGACCTGTTCTCTTACAGATCCTTTTTTATTCTCGTCAAGTCTATTAAACAGAAAGTTTCTTGTTTTACCATTTATTGTTACTCATGTATACCCCCATTTAATTCTAAGTGGTAGTTTGAAGGACTGTGTTGTTTTTTCCCTTGTATTTTGATCTTGGAACCAGTTTAAGGTTTTAGGTCTTATCCTAATGTAACTTTTAGTATTGGTTTCCATCATTATTGGTTCTAGGTTCCATTCCATTTCTTCTATCAGTTTTTTATCTATGTTTGGGGAGTACTCTGCTTTGGATTGCGAACTGGTCTTTCAAGCCACACCCTCTTGATTGAAAAACTTTCCTCTTAAATGCTTGTTCAGATCACCAAAGCGAAGAAGGAGATCTCGGTCAAGGTCAAACTCTCCTGTCCAACCTCTTCGGACAGACTTAGCACCACGGCGATCCAGTAATCTTGGAGTCACCAGTCTTCCAACCAAGTCACGGTAGGTGTTAGTATCCGTGATCCTCATTTTTTCCTATGACAACAAATTCAGTTTCCATTGGGTAGTACATTTTACAGTTGTGTAATTTCTCATAATTTTCTGAATTTCTTGCGTTTTGACCGCCCAAAGCATAATTTAAGTTTTCGATCAGTCAAGTTATGCCATGTTCAAACGCTCTGACAAAAACCAAACTTAAGGCCACCGTATATATGGCCATTTTTGAGAAATCTCCTGTCTTGTTAAGGCTGGATCATACTTGCCAAATCTCGTTATGCCAGATCAAGTTTTCTTGGTGTGAATTTACCAAAGCTGAATGCATTACAGCTTCAGCGAATTTCACTGCACTTGTTTTGTGATTCACTGCTGTCGTCACCACAGGCAAAGATCGTCTAGAGGCGCAAGATAGAGAACATGGCCAAAAAGGTGTTATCACCATGGGCGCCATTCGAGTGTCAACGTTAATGTCAGGGGTCCGGGTGTGCGTGCCTGTTGCGGTGTCTTGGCGCCTGCGCCTGTTTCCTTTACATAGCGCATTCACACACGCGTATTCACAGTGAAGTTACCCTGTATAATCTTTGGTCACAAGGCCTCTGGTGGATGTTTCGTCACGTTTTTTTTTCATCGTCCAATCCCACCCAGGGTTTTTATCCAGTTCCATCTCTCTGTAGAAATGTATCAACATTATCATTTGTTGAGAGTGACCGTTTGGCTTGATTTGTAATCTTTTTTCCTAGGTCACTGTCCCCAGAAAACGGACGAGATGTAACGCACATGTCCGTCACGCCTTTGATCCTGGATGCTGCCCCTCCCCCTCCTGGTATCCCACCGCCCCCTCCGTCTGCCACAAGTGCAAACCCTCTGCGAGATGATGGGTAATGGGCAATTTGTTGTGAGGTTTCACCAGAATTGTGTTGAAGTGAAGTTTATTGACTGTTAAAACATATGCTATACTTTGTTAAAACTCTTCTCATGGTGAAAAAGACACATTTCAATGAAAAAAGATAGTAAATTGTGTATTTCTACACTAGCAATTTCGAAATATACAGGCATACAACTTTTTCAGAGATCAGCTGTTTCATAGTTTTCACTTCACACTCATGCCATTGAAAATTGAAAAACACCGTACAAAATCTTGTAAGGATTAGAATTTCCTCTTTTTTTCTCAAAGTCCAAGTTGCATGCCTGAATATAATCTTTATTGGATCAGACTGTTTGATGGACACTTTATTCAAGAAAGTAAAACTAATTATGGGATAAAGTGCGGTCTCTTTTATGGCAGTAGAAAGAGATTAAAATCAAAAGATTTTCATCATATGGGCTTTAAAGACAGGATTGTTATAGTCAGAACTTCAACAAGAGGCGAACTTTTTAACTTGTTTGGCCACTGTCAAATTATGTTTAACCACTTCCTGCCGGGCGACCCGTTTTTGAGTACATAGGCTTTATATGCAGAGCCGGGGAGCCCGAAACTGGGACAAAAGAGTTGGGCCTTATAACAAAAGACTGTGCTCAGCACAAAAGACTGAGCTGCTGGGCATTACCGACATTTTTTCGCTCTCAATAGTGGAGATAATCCAGCCTTGTTTTGAAACAGTATACCACGGTTTGAGGCATTTAGAGTGAGCGGATTACCACCGGGGACAAAAGCTCTCCACAACCGCAGTGATGAGCCACGCAGCACCATTGCACCCTAATCTAGCCCCTATTGAAAAGAAGTCAGCAGTGCACTGTGCTGGTTTTGGGAACAAAAGAATCTTACGTAACACCGCACAATCTGGGCTCTTTTTCCAAATATTCAGGAGTCAATGAAGGTCACCTGTCAGCTTTAGAGTAGTGCTCAAAGAGTCCTTCATGTAGGTATAAACTGCCATTCAATGAAATGACGAATTTTTGAAGAATTTTGAAGACGGAAAATCTTGAAAAGGGCCCGGTATGTTGTCTTGCTCAAGAAAAATCCACCCGGCAGCAAGTGGTTGATATGCATTTTCATAGTCTGTTTAAAGGATATTTTGGCACATGAGATCTATTGAGGTAGTTAGCTGTATAACTATAAACACCTTTAACTTGATTTCAATATGAATTCAAGCATTCACAGTTGTGAATATTTATTCCTTTGTTTCACGTGTCTTCCTTGTAGCAGTATTTCAAATTTGTCAAGGGACCCTCCAAAAGAGATGTCAGAGGAAAACAGATCTTCAGCGACAGCACCAATGACAGCAGATATGAGCTTTCAAGATGTAAGTGCAGCTGGCTATGTATGGGGGCACACCATCACTTAGCTGTCCACTGTGCTATCCTATCTTTTCAGTGTTTTCAAATGCCAAAATGAAAGCTAATGCTGCTTACCAGAATGTACCAGAAGAAATGAGAAATGTTACTGCTGTATATTGGCTGTTGGTCAATGTAATTTCTTGGGGAAAAAAAACAAACACCCAAAATTAATGTAACTTGTGAGGTAGATTTGTCAGGAATTTCCCCTCAAGATTTTCCTGACTTTATGATTTTCCCAACAATCTGTTTGAATATCTGGAAAATCCTGAGTTTACAATTAAGACGCTTTTACATATAACAGTTGATATAGAACACAAGAAATATGTATTTTAAGGGTTGCCTTTGGGCAAACACAAATGCATTCCATGGGCCCTATGCTGCCGTGTGGGGCACATTAAACCTCTGGTGATTGCCATGGATATTTCACTTTCTTCCAGTCTCACCCCTGAACTTAACTTAAGGTTTTGCATTGATCAGTAAAATGCAGGTGTCACTTGCCTTTGATGTTTGTTTGGCAGTGCATTGCATCCATTGAGAAAGGTTGGCCCATTTCA
Organism: Acanthaster planci; assembly: GCF_054643075.1. Classification (NCBI taxonomy): domain Eukaryota; kingdom Metazoa; phylum Echinodermata; class Asteroidea; order Valvatida; family Acanthasteridae; genus Acanthaster; species Acanthaster planci. The sequence continues at coordinate 27,752 of NW_028257811.1, read as the reverse complement.
TTAAATGGAGCTTGATTCGGCAGTCTTCCAACAATCATCTCTTTCTGTCTCTCCCCATTTCCCTTGTGTCTCCGTGTTGCAGACGTTTCGGGCCAAAATCCGTGCAATGCTAGCTGCCACGAGAACATTTGAGCCCAGCTAGCAGTTGGAGGGGCAGCCAGCCGACGAGGGTTGTGAAAGGTTAGAAGGTTAGAGGTCAACAGACATGCAGAAGGAAATCTAGGATCAGACTCTCTCAGGAATTCATCCCCAGAATAAATGTGTGTGAATCATCCGAAAAAAAATTGAAGCATGGCTAAAATTCTTTTTACTAATACTTTTTTCTTTGCCTTTGTTTCAAAACTATGAAATAGTTTATTTGGCAACAGGTAAAAAGCAAATTTTGTTCGCTGCAAGGGAAAGTTGCATTTTTTTGGCAGAAAGTTTGGTTGAGGTAAATTAGCTGGTAACCGGTGAAAAGCCACAGCTTATGTGTTCTCTATTTTCCCTGGTAATCATAATTGAGAATCTTTACCAGAAGTAATGGCTTGCTGCAGGTATTGGGTATTGTAGTTGAAAGGCCATTGTTAGCGGGAGAAATAATTTGTTCACATTTCTATGAAGTCTGATTCATAATGGTAACTATGTTCAGTTTGTAACCTGTGCTTACAACTGGAACTTATAGAGTGTTTTATTTCTAAACGCAGTATCTGCTTCAACAGTGTGTGCATTAAATGCACTGAAGTGATTTTTTTCACAGGGAAAAATCACTGTTGCTATTGAGAGTAATAAGCATTAGTCATAAATTTATGTGAACCTGTGGAAAACACCTGCTTTTTTGTTTCTCCAGCAATAGTACAATAAAACTAAATTTACTGCTTTCAGTTGAACGGTTTTTGCTACATTTACATGCTGTTTCTCCTGGAATTTCAACTTATTACATGTATGTGAGAGTTCCAATCTGGCAAGTGCTTTGAAACAAAGACAAGATTGGTTCGAGGAATGCATAGGTGATATTGTCCCACAGTTAGTTGAATATTGGTGTTTATATTGAAAAGTTGCTTGTTTTTCAGAAAACTTACACAGTAAAGCCAACTGCAAGATAAATGTTGTACTGTGAAGGAGCTGTGGCACCAGACTTGTGCTCAAGCTTTATAATGTTTACAGTAGTCAGGTCCATTCGATAATCCACTGTTTGTAGTGATTGAATGTATAGGACACAGGCAGTTTTGTCTGTTGCAGAAGGGAAGAACTCAGTTCATCAAGTCTGCAAACTGTTCATAAGATTACAGATCATTCCAATTTTATAAAATTCTTCTGAAGAACTTCTATTAGCATTGAAAGTTTGTGGGCGGGGAATTTTTATTTTCTTTGTAAGTAAAGTTCCTCTTTTATTGCTCTTTGTTTCCTTTTGATATTTTTGTACGCGTCCTCGTGGAGTTTGCTCATAGTTTGTTGCTTCCCAAGTAACAGCCTCTTTGGGTACTTTTAATCCATTAACCATTTGCTTTTAGGCAAGAATTTGCTTAAAATACTGATCATGGTAACCTCTGGATAATCCTGGAGATAAATATATTTTCCAAAATTGCAAATGGAAATAACCTGCTTCAGAAATGGCACATTGATCACAGAATGCAATTACCTGAAGATTGATCTTTTGACCTTTTATCCTCATAGCTGGTTGCTGGGCATGTGACCTCATATCAGCCAATTGTCAAAGTTGGCCAAAGCCTGTGATTCTCATGTCTTTGACTCTAATAGTGCTTTCTGTCTCTTGGTGTGAAACACTTGTATTAGGTACGAAGCTGTGCTGTTAACATTGCAAGTGTCTGAGCATAGAGTCTGAGTGAAGCGAACTCAGAAATCAATGTCATGTCAACTTTGACATTTTTTAAATCACAAAAACATGTTTGTAAATTGATCACAAAGGCATGCCAAAACTGCTCACACAATTCACTTGAAAATTGCCTAGGTTTTTGTCAGAATTTGACAGGTCAATCTTTGGTTGGAAATGGATGGCTTTGTTCATGGTGTCTTTTGGCCTTGAATAATTCTGGAAAAGTTACGGGATTTTCAATTAATTTCAGGCTTGAAAAAGAAAGCGGTCAATTTCTAAACAGTCTTCAAAAAAAAAAAAATCAAAAAGTGTGTGAATGTATCACCTGAATAGTGGCCAGTCCTTTCTTAAATGTTGATTGTGAACAGTGGAAATTCTTAATCGGAAATAACAGATCTGAAGCTTTGAGATCTTTAAAATCATACAAAGTCAAGCTGATTCGTAAATATTCATTGTAGATGTTGCAAAGCAAGAAAAAGCATGATATTTGAAATGACAGATATTAGTTTTTCTTTAAGAATGAAACTTCACGTGTAAAAGAATGCCCAACTGTTGCAGTTGTTGAAATATATGAAAGAGTTTGTTTCGACGGTTTTGAATGAGGAAATTTCCAAAATTGTTTTCATAAACTAGGAAGTTGGAAAACGGGGCAAAAGTTGCTTGAAGTGGATTTGAAAAAAAATGCATGAAAGAGAAAGTTGCATTTTGCAATAAGACAGAAGAGGAAAAGAATTGGTTAGATTTATCCAACAGTCAGTTTATTTCAAGGAAAGTATCCTGAGGAAAAGTAAAAGTTCAGTAGGAGCTTATAAATATTGCATGAAAATGGGAAGAGAACTCATGTTACGGAGTTTGCTATGCCTGTGGAACCTGGAGTTATGACTGCAGGGAATGGACAAGGATTTTATGGATTTTTTTTTTAAAGAATTCTTTGGGGGAGTTATTCTTGTCTGGATACAATGATTCTTGATTTTTGGGAAATGGGGAGAGAATTCATGGTATGGAGTTTGCTATGCCTGTGGAACCTGGAGTTATGACTGCAGGGAATGGACAAGGATTTTATGGAATTTTTTTTTTCAGAATTCTTTGGGGAGTTGTTCTTGTCTGGATACAATGATTCTTGATTTTCAGAAATCTGAGGCATTGAGAACATTGTTTGACTAAGGGTTCGATCGAAAGGAGACCTCTGCAGATAAATCGTCTGGCAATTATTTCTCTCTATTAACAATAGCCTATTGCTTGTGACTTGTTATGTTGTTAACCACCATGGTTCCTTTCAGAGAGGCAGATGTAAAGAGAAATGGGAAATGATTGTGATGAGATGGCTGTATTGCCATTGTCTCTCAAAAGTGTATATTCCAAGGAAGTTGCACAAAATAATTTTGCAACTTTCTGTTCCGTGTTTGTCCTGGGTCTGTCCCCGGTGTTTAGGAGGTAGAGATCTTTGAAACAGCTAAGTCAGTTGCTTGTAGCAGAAACAGAAATACCTGTTGCCAGAAAGAAATGTTGCCATAGAGGCGTGATGCAAGACCATGTGCTTCAGCTCAAGAAATTTTCATCATTCTTGAGATAAAGTTGAATCAAAGAAATCAATCATTTAGTTGTCTTTTTAGGGGTATGTCATGATTTCTTCCGTGTTTTCAGTTAGGCAATAAAGCTTGTATGCATTGGAACGACTTGAAATACTAATGTAAAAGAAAAATGGTGAATGGAAGTTTGGCATTCGTTGGTTATTTTTGAGAAACTTTTGCCTACGGTGACATTGAAGAATCTTAAACCTATGTGCATTTCATCAGTATGTGGTGTGCATATGTACATGTATCCACTTTTTCTGAGTAATTGAAGATAGTGTTTATGGTGTTTGAAATTGTAGAAATGTTCTTTACACTCTGAAATTATTGGATCAATTCTTGAAGGAATCAGACAAATTGCTTCACTGGATTCACTGTGAATTTATCACTGAATACCTTTGTTACGGGACAGATATCTTTGTTTTTAAAGTAGGAAAACTCAGGTTTAAAAACAATAATAAAAAGAACGTGTGTGAAAGAAAATTAAGTATTTTGTCTTGTCTTGTCTTATTTAAATTTGAAAGAAAAGTGAACTCCATTGAAGAATTTTCTCTGGTTATCCCGAGAGATCGATCAAAGTAAAGAAAATTGTACTTGTTGCCTTGGACATGGAAATACCGGGGACATTATGTCATGTATCTGCTTAGCCAGAAAATAATTACTAAGCAAAAACAGCATGAAACTCATCACAAGCAATACACCTGACATTGAGCTGTCTTTTTCCCCCCCTCTGTTCGCGAGTGCACTTGGCGGTTATATGAAATTGGTCAACCTTTACTGTGGATTATTAAACTATGGATGAAACTAGATGAATTGTAAAAAGAGAAGGTAGTGTACATTGTTTTTGACAGATTTGTTCTTGTGGCTAAGTACACAGCTGTGGTGAACTGTTATAATGAAACTGATTGGATGTGAATGGGGCTTTCCTGTAATCTGTCCTGCATATTACACTAAAAAACAGAAGACAGGAGGGTAGGATATGAAGGGCCAGGAGGACTATCCATGGAAGCCAACAATTCTGATATGGCTGTGTTGTTACAACAACTCTCTGCTGGCAAGAGATGAAAGATTCCACCTCAGTGCATAAAAACAGTGTAGAAATCAGTTTCACAAACCTGCCAAGTGCTAGAATTAAACATTCGCTTAACCAAAATTGTTTACCGTCCAAAATGCCTTTTAGTATGTATTTGCTTGTGGCTGGTTCTCTGCCTATTCTTGCTTAGCATGTAAACTTGCTCAGCAAGATTGTCTGCCTAGCAGCTCTGTGACATTTAACTTGGTTACCAGACCAAATATTGTAATGCTTGATGCTTGTCACAAGTCCCTCACCATTTTCGAGCAGTAACTTGGCTATTTTTTTTATAGCAATTCTATGAAATCAGACAGGTTGGTTTGGTTTGTGCACGCACTCTGCAGATGGAATATATATATTAAACCAAACTTCGCTTTGTTTAAAAAAAAGTGTCCTTTATTTGTTTATTTTGGCATGCTGTTGGCTGTAGTACATGCACCAACGTCAAGTCCATTATTTTTTGGAAAACCATAGAATTGACTCGTTACTCAAATCTGTAGGTTGTTGATGGGAAGGTAATGGGAGTAAAGCTTTACTTACCAATCAGCTACCGGCAACATTGACGTGCCTTTGCTTTGTGTATGTATGTAATGTCAGAAGTGTAAAATAGGGATTTATTTCACCATGCTCTTACTGTCTGTCATAAACCACCCCCCCCCCCAATCTGCCCATCGATTCTGTCTGGTATGTTGACGGTGAAAACACTCTGGCAACAAGTCTGGTGCCCCAAATTAGCAATGATCATCTGAATTGATTTGCTGCATGGGTACACGTTTCGATCAGACTGATGACGAATCTGGTCTACATCTGAAGGCCATTAATTGAAATTATCAGTTACATGTAGTCAGGTGCACGGATCTTATTATAGCATGAAAGTGACATCTCCAATGCACTGATGCTTCAGAGGGTGAGTTTATCATTTTGCCATTGAAGTTTGAGTGGTCTTTGTCCCAAAATATTCTTTGAAATAAACAGTCCTGTTGTATTGAAACACAATGACAAAAGCTCTTAAGACACGTCCAAAACATCCATTTATTTCCATAACAGACTTTGCTTCCTCCATAATATGATTCGGTGAATATATAGACTGCAAAAGCCTAAAACATAAAAAGCAACGGTAAAAAAATGAAAGAACTCAGACGCAGTAACGGAAAACCGTAATTAATGCAAAGTAAAATATATATAAATGAAAAGACACTTAAGTATAAAAATGCATTCAAAAGAAAGGTACACATTCTTACAGTTGCTTGCAACAGAAAAGCTTCCCGACAATATTTTACTTGTGATACTTTTTCTAACCAGTAACTCTGTCTAAGGCCAGTTATTTAGAACAATATGCCTGCATATTGCCTTGTTTTTATTGTGAGGGGGCCTTCTTGTGTATGGAGACATTGAGCCAGAGTTCATCGAAACTCACTGTATGGAAGGATGTAATAACATCCTTACAGCAATAACTATAAGCAGTAAACACAGAAAAAGCATGCCAACCTCAAGTGATATCACAACAGTCCTTGTACAGCCAATATATTAACATCTGTTCATGCGTACCACGGAATATGGTTCAGTCAGGTTAGTACAATCCGTCCACTAGAGGTAACACAACTATTTCTACTGCTAACCACACAAAAGCAACGCTAATAAAACTAGGTCCGGGTTAACAGTTGTCCACCCTCTGCATGGAGCTACATGTACTATAAACAAAATGATGCACACTGTATACACTTCGCTTGCAACAGGAAAGTGCCATTACTAGGTAAGTTGCTTAAAGCTATCTTGTGAGAATCTTTGAAGTCTGGGTTCAAAAGAGTCCAAAGTGTCTCCACCTGAACATTTGAGTGGCCCGTCTCGGAATTTCAAGCTAGAACAAAGTGTACATGTATGCCACCAAAGAGGTATCATTCACCTGATGAATAAATTAATCCACCTGCACTCCACTTCATTTTTTCTGTTAATGTGGCATTACACTCTTCAGAATAAAATACATACCTTAAATAAGAACAAAATATGTACAACCTCAAATAATTATCTATTTACACATAAAATATTCATCACTAACTTAATTAAAAATACCCTTCAGGCTCAAGTACTGCATCAGTTTTTTTTTTTAAATTTTGAAATTCTTACTACCATTTTCAAATGAATATCATCTGTTGGTCACTCAACAGTACACACAGCATGTGCGTAAGCCATGAACATACGGACCTTACATTTTAAATCTACCTTTACTTTTGTTCATGACAATATTTGACCGAAAATTAAGTCAACCCAATTTTTCCTAAATACCGTATCTCTAGCCACTATGCCAAAAAGAGCTGTCAAGCAGGATTGCTTAATGTGTTGCCAAAGCAACAGTAAAGCTGGTCACCAGCCACAAGAAGTGTAACACTGCATGGAATTTTGGTTGGTAACCTGTTTTGCGTGTCTTAACATTTTTTGCTCTGCATGGCACTCCCCTGACCCTGCATTCAAGCTGAACTGTAACGGCCATTGCTGGTAATGAAAACAATAATTCGCTACACACACGGCACACACTATCGACATCTAACAAAAGAAGCAAGGTGCAATAAGTGCACTGTGTTTCTTTTGTTAGATGTTCGCAGTGACATGTATTGCATTTCACGTAATCTTATTTCATAAAGTCGCAGTCAAGTTTAAGCACGGTGATTGTGCCTTCACCTTAACATTTTTGTACATTATTAGCTCTTATGATTATTATGATTCATTTCAGGCCTTTTTAAATCATTACTGTTTTAGACTCAATATTAAAATGTTTTAAGATGGCAAAGATTTTTTTTATTTTTGTAATTACCTTTATTCTACAAATAATGTTTATGACTGAAATGGTAAGAATAATTTCATGAAGTGACTGATGAAATGCTCAGTTCCACGAGGTTCCAATTGAAAACCAAAGATTTCATCTGTCACCTTTCTTACCACTACACGGTTTGTTTTCTACAAACCAGCATAAGTCGTCCTCTGTTAGAAGAACAAATAGGTCCAACCCGCCTATTAATGTCCATCGTTTTGCAAAACAGATTAGTGCCTGACATGAATGAAGCGCTGTCCACTCACTGGTAGTGTCTTGCAATGTTAGACTTGCTTCTGTCCCTACATTATTTTTTTCTTTCTTACTGGGAACGAGATACATGTATATGAAAAGGGGTGGAAACTAAGCAGTAAAATGAGATGAAGTTCTATCAAATGTGTTCCACTGAATGGAAAAAATAATTCAATGACACGTGATCAACGATCCACCAATCAGATGACAGGCATTTATGCAGGTATTGTATAATAATTATTACTTTTGTATCGCATTGGAAAACTGTGTTTGGACCGATTCAAAAACATTTAAGGTGAAACTGAATGATTGATCCCCCCCGGAAACTCAGAAAAATGCGTTCAAAGCATACAGTATATGCACATGTACCGTACTTCCATCATTTCAGGCTAATGGTATGATGCCTTTTCCACTGCAGAATGAGGACCAGTTAAAGTACATGTACACTGTCCATGTAAGCCTCACCTGTAATGGCAACTACTGTTAATGGCTACGGATATTCACTTCATTGTACCAATGTCAAATCTGAGCCACTGCCTCAAAACAATTAATTGGAACATGGCTTCTTGATCATAAAAATAACCTTAGAGATAAAATGACATTGATTATCTTACAGATTAAAAGATTGACGCACATGTCTAACAATACCTTTCAAGGAAAACATGGAATACTGCATTTTGTAGGTCAACTTAACAATGTTGAATACATTTACTTTACACGATGTATTGACCATTTGAATGGCACAGACATTTTCAAACAAGAATACAACTTAAAGTATCCCATAACTCGTCGGGTGCCAGGAAGAAGGCTGTAAGCACTTATGACCTTTTGCCGGGAAGCATAATCGCTTCAAACAATTTTCCCGGTAAAAGGACGTATTGTATGTATGCAACTGTTTTATTTTAATGAAATATAAAGATTTCTTTGCAAATAGTTCCAAAAGCATTTCCCAAGTCATGTGATAAGTTGTTCAAAGGTTGCTTTTTGCACAGCCTGTGTTGATTTTGTAGTAAATTTTATCCGTTTTTACCAAATAAAGAGAGTGTGTTGCTTACGTCCTTTTACCTGAAAATTTTTTCTACTGTAATCATGCTTCTGGGCAAAAGGGTGTAAGTGCGCTTATGACCTTTTGTTGGGCACACAACGAACTGCGAGCACATCTCTGTGCCAAGGTCAATGAAATATTACTTTGGTATTTCATAAATATTATCTTAATACTGCACTCATACCATGGTAGCTATTCTCACTAGGGGCCATTCAGGTTCAATTTGAGGGCTGAAGGCAAAGGATATTCACTGGAATGTTCACCAAACCTGCTTAACAGGTGAACATGATAACGCATGAGTTTCACTAGAACCCAGTCGCAGGCAAGGCACAGCGCATTACACTTTGATTGACCCGTCAAAAACTTTTGGGTCAAAACTTTTTGGCATTTAGGAAATCTTTGTGCTTAAAGGTTCCCGGGAATTGAGCTCATTCATACAACAGTACATACAATTTTTGAATTTTCTAATTTTTCACATATCTCAACACTTTAAGGAATACACACGATTGGCATAACTTGCACTGTGTAGACAGTTTTGAATCTGCAATGGAAAGATCTTCATCTCAATTTTCCTCTTCACAATTTCCCAGCTTAACAAAAATGTTTTACATGATGTTGGACAAATAATACTGTTTTGTTTCATTTTTAATTAATACAATGAAAAAGTTTTCTTTTCTGCTGATAAACTTTCTACGTCCTCTCTAGCACACTACCTCTTGTATAAGGACATGGGGTGTCACTCATACTTATACAAACTCTCCAAGACTTTTCTTTGCGGCGGAAGAAGTCTTGCACCAAAACCCAAAAGTTTGGGTTGTGCCTGCAACAGATCAAGAGGTCATAAGATTTGATTGCGAGGGTCAAATTTAGAATAGGTAAGCTTGGAATGTGAAAGAGCTTCTGCCACAGCTTTGCATACAAGCTCAGACTGTGTCTTAATAAGGCATTACATTTTTCGGCACACATGAATTTCAAAAGAGAATGTCAACAACACCAACAACTGCTTAATGTACATGTAGATATGGCATTTGAATTGCCCGTATCCAAGCTCTGTTCACTTCAACCACAGATTGTGTCAATTTACGAGATGAAAAGCGTACTGTACATGATCATTTACGTGCATGCATGAACCATCATTTGTTAGATCATTCTGCCCCACATTCCTGGTTCCTTCGAAATTCTCCAGGTCGTTTTAGGAGCATTTTGCAGGTCCGAGGAAGAAGAGCTAAGACTATGCATTTGTAGGATTTGATGTGTCTTGGAAACTTGAGGTACATGTACTAAGAATGTGCCATTGATTTCCTACAAAGTAGAAGATTTGGGAAGGTCCATAGCAGAAAAGCCTGGAGAGTTGTGGTTAGAAGTATGAATTCAGTGACCGGGACACCCGGTTGTCCACGTACCACTTGACTGACCCTGCCTCCTGGTACATGACAGTGCCCAGCATGACGCACAGGATGCCCCCAAGGCTGAGCCAGGACACTTGATTGCGGAAGACCACCAGAGAGACAGCCACGTCAAGCACCACGGCTGCATTGCCTAGCACCTGCAGGGCCACCGGCGAGGTGTAGAAGGTGACCAGGAATGTCATCAGGTTGTAGCCCACAGCGCACAGGCAGCTCATGAGGAGCAGGGCCGGGAGACGGAGGGTCACGATGGCCGGCCACCAGGGGATCCCCGAGGCTGTTGCTACCGGAGATGGGGCAGCAGTTGAGGTGGAAAAGGAGGAAGGGGAAAGGGCAGTGGGCTCCAGGAACAGGGTGGCCACTAGGAGCATGGCAGAGCTGGGAATGGACATGTGGTAGAGGAGGCGGATGGAATCGATGCGTTGCTCCTTGAGGAGAACACCTGTGGAGGGAAGAGGTGAAAGACATGGACAGAGACTTGGTAAAAATGAAGAGAAGAGTCTAGGGACAGACATGAGGGAGGAATGAATCAGCATACGCAGTGCTCTTTAAGATTACCAGAGAGGAAAAGGGAAAATGAATGGCCATTGAACTCTAAGAGTTGTCAAAAGTAGGAGCAGGTATGACATGAAATAGAAATTATGCATTTACGCATTAATGCGTCCTCAGAGGGTAATAGTTTTGTAACACTCGGATAGGCTCAAGTAAACCTTTTGTGCATTCACTGTTTAAATTAAAATAACACAGTCCTTGAGACATCATCAAAGATTGTATAGTGCCGTGTAGCAGTACAAGATGGATGACTCGGCCAAAAAGTTGTTATTACCATGGGCCCCATTCGAGTGTGGACGTTAAGGCATAGGCGCCTGTGTATTAACATGCACTGCATAGGCGTAGTCCAACCCAAATGGTGCCCATGCGATAACAACGTTTTACACTTATTCACGGTGAAGTTCCCCATCTTGTGCTGCTACGCAGCACTATAAGATCTTTGGACACCATGGAGACGCTGGCAATGCATAACCTCTGTGGCTGACAAAATGGCAGGGATAATGTGACTGCACTGACCTCCAGTCACAGTGAAAGACATATTAAGATGAATTTCAGGTACATGCAGTGCTGAACCCAAGAGCAGGTATAGTTTCTCTAAGGGTAGGAACAGATCTAAACAGCTATATTCAAACCTTGCAATAAACTTTTCAGCGCTCTCAGTATGGTAGCCCCAACTGCTGCTAAAAAGCCATAAACATTGAAGTTGACTTCTCCCGTAATGCACAACATGCTGCCGAAGCACAGAGGCACCATGGACATGTAAACATAGTTATTGACTGGTCGCTGAAAGAGGGCCCTGGAGAGGAGGACAGTCACCAGCGGCGACAAAGCAAAGACCATCTTCAGGAAAGAGATGTAGAGGTGACGGAGGGCAATGTTGCCCAGGGTGACGGCTGAAGTGAAGACCACGCTCAGCACCAGGATCCTGAGGGTCAACCCGGGTGGGAGCTGCAGTCGGGCATTGCCCTCCCCGAAGGCCGCCCCCAAGGGGGTGTAGCGGAGCACCACTGAGCCGAAGAGGCAGGCCGAGAGCATGTGAAGTGTGGTGAGGAACACCGGGTAGCTGAAACGCTCCTCGTTGAAGAGCCACTTGTTGATGTTGCTGAGTCCAATACTGGCCAGGATCCAGCCTGACATGACCAGGTAGGTCATGGTTCGGATGTGGGGCGTGGGCATTCTGATAGTCTAGTTAGATGTTAATTGGTTAACTTAAGCCCAGATCACTCATGCTGTGATTAGTTATGCAATGTGTGCCCTGTGAAAGAAAGGAAAAATAAGAGTCGCCATCATGCACGTTGGCAGGATTTTTTTGGGGGGGAACAAAGCAGTCATCAGCAGAAAACTGATAAACCATTAAAGAAATTTATGAGGTCATTTTTAATTTCTGAGGTGTTTTTAAGCAAATTGGTGAGTTTCTATTTTGGAAAGAGTTCCATGTCAGGACATCATTTAACACCTTGTGTACAAATCCTATGAGACTAGTCTGCAAATTTTAAGTGTTTTCTTAGTAAATACCAGTAGTTTTTAGTAAACATTTCAGTGTTAACCACTTGCCACCGGGATTTCCGATACTGGACACGTGTTGTACGCATGGCCGGGTCTCCGAACTCGGACAAAGGAAACAGGGCCCTGTAACAAAAGACCGTACTACGAAAAAAAGACCAGGCTGCTGGGAATTACCGACTTTTTCACTCTCAAAATGAAGATAATTCAGCCTTGTTTTGAAACCGTATACCAGGCTTTGGGGCATTGAGAGCGAGCGGATTACTACTGGGCACAAAAGCACTCCACCACCGCAGCGATGAGCCACACAGCACTGCTGCACGCTAATCTGGCCCCTATTGAAAAGAGGTCAGCAGCGCACTGTGCCAGGTTCATGAACAAAAGAAAATTACGTAACACCGCACAATCTGGGCTCTTTTTACAAGGCAGCAGGCCTGGCTGAAATACTCTAGCGTCAATGTTGTCTGTCAGATTAGAGTAGAAGCCAGACAGTCGTTCATGTGGGTGTAAGTGTCCAGTAAAAGAAGATAGGAATTTGTAAAGAATTTTGAAAACAGCAAAAAAGGATATTTATCACGCCCCAGCATCATCAACATTGATAACTGCCACCGGTGCGAAGTGGTTAATATGACTTTTTAGGAAACGTTATCACTCTCTGATGGTTAATAACAAACCAGTAGGCCTATTCCCAGAACTGTAAGCCACACTCCGGAGTGTGGCTTACAGTTCCAGGGTAATAGTATACACTACTGCAAGGTAAATTAGTGATGTCCATATATGGAGCTCTTACCCCCATTTGTTACAATTTTTCCCCCTTTTTATTAACCCAGGGAGCTTGTGCCCCCTTGCATGCCATGTCCATACCCACGATCAATAAACATGATAAAGTAGACAATAATTTCTAAATACAGTACATGGGGTTGGCTGATTACAATGTGCTTCCAGATGATCCTGTCAAAAAATCTGAGTTTACTTCCACTTTTTAACCATTCTTCCAGAAATGTGAATAAGACAAAAAGGTGATCAAATGATGGCACTGTAATATGACAGCCTAGTTCTGCCTTTCCAAGCTCCTAGAGGTGGACAAACTCCATACTATTTACTAAATTCTTAGTTTAAGGGATTGATTGAACAAATAATAAACATGTCTGCACGAATCACACTTGACAGCACTGAATACATGTAAATGTATTATCATCATCACTTACCCTTAGAACTGTGGGGTCCGATATCCACTCCTCTCCCTCGCACGTCGGACCCCACAGTTCTGGGGGTAATCATCACTCCGTGAGATGTACTTGACAATCAAATTTTAAAATTTCAACATGATTAAATGATCACGATCAATTTCATACATGTTATAGGAGATGGCAAAGCAAAAATGATAGGAGTCCTAATTCCATGGAGATCATTTACTAGCATGATTAGACATGTTAGACCTGTAAACAGGGCCCAACGAATACTCCTCCATACACCGGAGGAGTATTCGTCGGGCCCTGTTTACGGGTCTAGATCATGATCGTCATGATGACGAAAAGTTACTGATCACTGCACCTCGGACTAGTCTATTTCTACCTCCATGATCGTTATTAGGCCTATACCTTTTATATTAGAATTAGCATGGACTGGCTGGAGGTAGGAAAAGCTAGACACAAGTACAGGGAAAATACATGCATCTTTTTTCACATCTTCTTCCTTTTTAATTCTAAGCTGTTCCTTCTTCAGAACTGAACATATTCTTACACTGCATACCTTAAGTGACAGCAGCCCGCGATCAGTCACATTTGACAGTACAAGCATGACAGGCGTGAATCTCATTTCTACTATGTTGATTAAAATTGCGCCCTCAAGAGCTTTGAATATGGGCGCTAGGCACTGATCGCTATAATAATTATCTTCCAGTTCAGTATTAAAATTATTCTTATCCAGTGTGCCCAGAACACAATGAAATGTTTATTTTTTTCTATTTTTTTCCCTAACAAGATCATTCCAATGTATTTTAGGCCTAAAATGAATGCTACAAAGTACAATTTATTATGTCCTCGTACATCATGTCTGCGCCCACTGTGATTGTTTTCGACAAAGTAACGTACATGTACATGTTCGTAAACCTGAAATCAAAGCATTAAAAACGGTCAAATATGACAGAATCAAGCTCCAGCTCTGACGAAGAGGAAAAAGCTAAGCTTAAATCTGCTGCATGGCCATGTTTTTCTCACAGAACCATATTGAAAGGTATTTCTCTACTGTCAAGGGCTAGCCCCATGATTAATCAGATCATGGAGGAAATGTGTTTTATTCCTCTGTGATCAGATCGGGGACCAAACCACAATACGCCAGACTATGCATACGCCGCTCGTTTGTGCAACGATGACGTAATTATTGATCACGGTTCGCAAATGACATCGATCTCTTTATCAGCCCAAAACTTCAAAACCAATTCCTCTGATTGATCAAATTTACAGGAAATATGCTAGGGGCCTACCCAAGATCTAAATGAAACTTTCCTTTCATTTGGTATCTCTAAAAGCGGATTGAGGAGATTTTTTGGTCAAATCTTGCATTGGAATTTGGATGTGTTGAAGTCCAACTCTGCCGATGAAAACGTTGTCGCGAAAAAATGAAGCTTTGCCGAAGTTTACTTTTTGCATGAAAATGTTGCCATTAAAAATCTCCATCAATTCACCCTGGAAAATTTTATGTTTATACAGTGACGATTTTCCAAAATAGCAATTGGATACAATTTTACCATAAACTCCAATGGTAATGGCAATGGCAGCCATGTTGGCCGCCGGCATTTCAAATCTCATTATTTTCCCAAAATCGCGCGGGAAAATATTCATCATTATCACATGACCTAGTAAAAAATGACATCATAGAGTACCGAAGTGTGACGTCACTGTGAACCAGAAAGTGCAGTGCAAATGAAATGAATGGAGTACGCGCGCATGTTGGTTCACACGCTGATTCACGCGCTTATGCCTTTTACACACTAATTGTGCGCATGACGTATTCACTTCGGTCTATTGCCGCTTTTGTGAGCCAAAATTCCACTGGTATGTTCACTATTTATGGGGTAAACTATCCACTAGGTTGCTAATACTAATAGCAGAAAACTCGCCTTTTCCTCGTTCGGAGGAAAACTGTTGTCTTTTGTTGCCGTTTTCCCACTCTTAACTAATTTTGGCGTGACTTGTACATTACATGGACTCCTTTGTATTGTTAAGTAATGGTAGCCTGTACGAGAACCTGTCTAGTTTGCACCTAGGCTTCAGCACTTACGAATTTCATTCAGATCTGCGAGAGTACCTGTCGATCTACATGTAAGTAGTCGTGAAAAATTACGGCTGTTTCGTGTCGCAGCTAATACGCAACGCCATTGGCTGGTTCTTTGTCCAGTCACACTGCTTGTGGCAAATCATTGGTAGTGCAGCTGACATTCTGTGACGTGACATGAAAGTGATGAAACAGCAATCAAGTTTGTGCAAGTGGGGCAAAAACAAGGAAAAGGTGAGTTTTCTGCAATTAGCAACCTAGTGGATAGTTTACCCCGTAAGTAGCGAACATACCGGTGGAATTTAAGCTCGTAAAATCAAGCGGATGTTTGGTTATGCCCCCGAATATCCCGGATAAAATTTTCAAAAGAAATCCATATGAATCGGGACAGCGCTCCAGTAGATGACGGAGGAGTATACCTCGCGCCCTGTTTACGGGTAACCATGTCTACAGGTTTCTAAGTTCAGGCTTGCGAGAGTGCCTAAGGGTGCTTTTGCAGAATGATTAGGCCCGTAATAAAAATAATAATGAAGTTGGTTTGATGTTTCCTGATGGATGCCTTGCCAACTCTATGATTCAAATTCAGACGTGGATGGTAGGCCTATGGGCTATGCTAGTCCGAGTAACTTCACTGAATTGGACCGTACAAATCCCCTTTTCTATCATTTGGACATGGTCGAGCAATAGGAGAGTCCAAGTACCTTCCTTAGGCATTTGCTTCCATTAATTCATTGCACTCAAAATAGCTTCTACTCTGAATTCACCTCCAAACCGATCCTTTAACTGTCTAATGCGCCCGGCTATGGACCAAGTGAGAATCAGAGATTCCAGTAATGATGGTTTACTCACATTTGGGAAGAAAAGAGAAATTTCCCCTTCAAATCAGAAACTTGTCTTGTCGTCAGCTCAGTGTCGCCATCTTGTTCAAATCATGTTCATCACAGGCTCCATACATGTATGTCCAAAACATAATACCTTCATTTGAAAATGTACAGAAGTCATATTTTCATGGTGGGATAGCTGATGATATCCGATAGCAGAGGGGATTTTGGCTTTAAAAAAAATCACCGCGATGATCACTTAAAGGAGCGACAAATGCAACATTATGCAGAACGCACACACGCTGCTGTTGGGAACCGCGATGGGTGAAAAACAATCGTCACCGATCTTAATTTACAGCGGTGATTCTGTAAACAAAATTGTTTTTTTGCAAGATCTTCAAGTAAGCTATTTCAGAGAAGCATGAATAGAGTTCCGAGCAATTTTGTCTTTCTGAAAATGACGCCCATTTTTTTCTGAATTGTGGAACTGGCTAAATTGCAGAACTGGACAATCAACTGTCCAGCTCTGTCATTGTGCTTGTGTGTGGAACTTGAGGAGTTGAATCTGTCTGGGCAGGCCTCCACCACGTTACTTAGGGGACAGTTTTTATTTGCTATGTAAATTAGTACCAAGTTGTCAGCACACCACCGGTGCAAGATTCAACCAAAAAATCTCCTTGATCCACTCTTCTAGATTCCAAATAAAAGAAAAGTTTTATTTAGATCCTGGATAGCATGTTTCCAGTAAATTTGAGCAATCATTGCTTTTGTATTATAGTTTTCAGCCAATAAAGAGATCAATGTCATACGCAAACCATGATCTAAAAAAAGCTCAGAAATTACGTCATCGTTGTACAGTTAAGCAGCACATGTATGCATGGACTAGCGTTGTCGCTAGATTGTGGTTTGGTCCCTGACCTGTTGACAAGCTGTGCGCAAACCCCATGAGACAGGTCTGAAAAACTCTAAGTACATGTAGGCTATTTTCAGAGTAATTGCTTCAATATTTTCCCCTTGCTAAATTTGACATTTTAGGATGTGTTATCTATTTCTAATGGCTGGTGATGTCCGTTTACGGTACACTTATCCATTTCTCTGTCACAACAACATTTTTAATCCCCACAAAATAGGTGAAATAACGTACCTTGTCGTGCAAACTCCCGAACAGTCCACCAGAAACTGAACTGGGAGTCCATTCCAACAACTACATATGTGCATGTTTCCTGGTGTGTGTGTCTGCGTGGGCCTGCGCAAACCTTAACCAGTTAACGTTGGTTTATCTTGCCAGAGAAAGCTGCTGGGGGCAGGTTTTTTTTCTGCAAATTCTTCGAAATTGAAATTTATTTATGATGCAACCCATCGTGACGCATTAACGCAACTAGATGAAATAAGAAGTCTTAAACGAACGTACACGTCTTCCGTGGAACAAATAAGGAAAACTCTGTATGTTTACACATCATCTGGTGTCAAGTGGTTAAATATGCCCACCTGGTGTGGCCTCAGATAGCAACAGATATCCACATGATACAGAAGGGAAGGATGTTCTGTGGACCTGCCCACGTCCACAGGACTTTTCCCCTTCTCTGAAAAATTTGTTAATAATTTCATGGGATGAAAAAAATTCATTCAAAGTTACAATTCATATAAAAGTGAAACGTCCTGCAGTTTATTGTACATTGACCATGGGATTGATTTTAAAATAAGAATGCTAATCTTACTGTGGGAGGGAGAGAAAAATTGATTTAAAATCCCCATATTTGGTCTAGATAAAGATGGCACATTCCCATAATATTTAATAAAAGTGATCACATTTGCTTTTTCTATGCAGGGAGAAACCTTGATACTGAACTGAAGCCAAAGAAGAAGAGTTTGAGGTAGATTTTCCATTTTTCAATTTTCATTATTTTTAACGTCAACCGGGATATCGTATAAATAATGCCGTGTCAGTGAAACCTGATGAAATCGCGAAAAAAGGAGAAAATATTTTAGAAAGTCTGAAAAAAAGTTATTCAAGGGTTAATAATGGACTTATACATCTTTTATGACTGTCTTCCTCTGAAGAATCCTGGAGGATTTTAAAGATCAGGGAGATTACAGAAATGTGGATGCAACAGCAGAGCAGAAAGCGTTTATTGCCAAGAAGCTAACTTCATGGCTTGACAGGTAATACATTTTTTATTGCACTCTTTTCTATTGAGTGGTAAAATAGTACGTCGGAAGTGCCTACCCTCTGTTACAAGATACCCAATTGCCCTCTTATTCTGAATAGATGCAGCTTCTGAGGGGATGGTTGACAGCTTTCAGTGAATTTCTATTTTTTGTGTTCTCTGATTTTTTCTCTTATTATGCGTTTCCTTTTGAGGGATTTTCTGACTGACAGTTGAGTTGCCAGAAATCTTGGTACACGTTCTTTTGAACTGTCTCCAATTGTCTTTCAATGAATGGTTGGGGAGGTACTGTCTAATAAAAGTGCCTTTTATTCTTCTAGTTCGATCTCAGTTGTTGATGGACAGACATCACAAAGCCTGACTTCAGTAGCTATGGTAGATGATTCTGATACGTGTAAGTAGACTTGGGCCTTTGGGCTAATGAGAAGTTCTTTACAAACAAAAGTTGATTTGAGAAGCTTAACCCCTTCGCGTCGGGACGCGGCTAGAAATGCCGTAAAAATTGAGATCCTCAGCCCGCTTTTCAGCTATTATTCTCGGCCCACACTCGAGCAAACACGGTGAAAGAAGGCAGACCCTGGCTCTTGTATATATGGTGATTGGCCGTTGTGTATAGCCAAGAAATGAAAAGACCAAATTTGCATCATAATCACCAGCTTCACAATAGTCCCCACTTTGAAAAAAGGCAACGGGAATGTGGAAGCGTGAGTAGAGCCGCATGCCAGCGAACAAATCAGCCTTTTCACTGTGTTTTCAGCAAGGAGAAACATTGAATGCTGGCATTTGTTGGCAATATGTTCTGTTTTTACTTTTGAGATCAACACTGAGGCCAGGGATGTTGTTTTGGATCTCATTGTTTTGGAAAGCTTAGTCACCTCTGTCATCAGTTGGCAAATATACATTTACAAGCATTGGGCATAATCCCAAGCAGTGGGTGAGAACAAACTTGTACTTAGCACGAATAGTAAGCAGCTCCAAAAAAATATGCACGCAGCGGGAACTTTGGCTGTTGATTGAAATTCACCAGCAGGAGCCTTGAGATTGGCTGTAACTGTTTCATCAGTGAATAATGTGTGCATTTATTTCATGTGCCGGTGTTGGATTCAGATGACTTCCAGCTCTTCTCAACCTCCGAGCCGGGACCCCCAGTGGAGGCAGCCCAGCCTGAGAGGAGGAAACAGCGCCCTCTACAGAGCAGCAGCGACAGGTGAGCTACACTGGTCAAACGGTCCATCAGAGACCGGAAAAGATGCTTTACAGTAATTAATACTGATAGAGTTGATGATGATAAGACTCAAAACACTCGGTAATATCTTCAGTCAGGTTTTTCTCCTTTGTTGTTCTTTTTGCTTCCAATTTTTCAGATGGTGTTGTTGAAATGTGGTTGAAAAGGGTAGCTGAAACACAAATCTGAACTGAGCACAGAGTGACATTTTGTCCATTTCACAGATGGTCATCTTCAACAGAAACATGAAATTAAGATGATTATTTTCCAATTAATTCAATTCTTGGGCTTCGCATTCATCTTTCAAGAGGTTTGGTAATGAATATATTCCTGTTTCCTTTTGTTTTCATTTGAATGTTCTGTTTCAGTGACTCTGATGGAGAAAGAGCAAAACTGTCATCAGCTGCCGTCTCTTATGATCAAATCCTGCAGAGCAGCCAGCTGCCAGCACCTCAAGACCAACAGGTGACCTCTAACCTTTCACCTACTAACAACCATTCAACTCTGACCTCTGCCAAATCCTCAATGTCAATCCCTCGCAACCCACCATGTGATGTAGAGTCTAAAAAGCGGAAGAGACTTCGAGAAAGTGACGGGGAAAAATCTGAAGTGCAGGATCGTTGCCGTGGTGACAAGAAGAAAAAGAAGAAAGGGAAAAAGAGGACTACAGTTGGTGATGGCAAGAATTTGGAAACTTTGAATAAATCCCACTTGCCAGAGGGAAACAAAACCTGCCAAACGGGAGCACAGAGTTTTGTTAAAGAACAACCGAAAGATTCCATGAGCGGAAATGGATTACCATCTGATCAATCTGAAGAGAAAAGAAAGAGGAAAAAAAAGAAGAAGAAGCTTGGAGATGGCCCGAAGGCTCATCAGACATTGCACACAAGTCATTCTGAAATGTCCTCCAGGTGACAGTACAAGTTGTCAAGTAGTTTTCTGTGACTGAGAAACATGGCACGTTCACTCCCGGGTCATGTCTAGGAAGACAACAACTGTGATTTCATTTGCTATTTGTAAAGATTGGTCGAATTTACTCATTTTGAAATTTTGTTTTTATCCCACTAAACCTGCTGTCGCTTTTACATTTCAAGCAGTGAAGATGGGCAACACTTAAGAAGAAAAATGAACAATGTCCACACTCTTTAAGGTTTTTCATCACACTTTTAATTTCAAGGGAAATGCTTAGCTCAATAAATATATGTACAGAAAACAAAACAACATTTGCATAAACAATTTTGATTTTTTTTTTACATTGAATAATAAACCAGAGGTACATATTGTCTTTTATAAAATAAGCATATAGAAATCACAGGTAATTTTCACAAAAAAATAAGAATCACAATAAATTATACCTTTGGCAAAATATCAGAAGCAGTATTTCAATTTTGTAACAAAGCAATTATTTATTCAAATGATACAACTTTGTGGCTAAACTTATTATTTCAATTACAGATCAGTGAAATCAATTTTGCAATGAATTCCCCCTTAGGTAGTCTTTAGATAGGTCCAACCTCATGAAGGTTTCGAGTAGAAGATTTTGCTTTATAGCAGAATTAATTAGGAAGCAAAAATAAGCTTGGAACCAGTCACACGTAAATGCTGAATTACATTTTATAATTGTAAATAGGGAGATTGTTATAGAAACCACACATAAAATTCTTCTTCATTTGGTTCCTTTTATGTTCCAGAACATTACTAAAAACGATATTCAGAAGCTTTCAACCATTGACTGGAAATAGTTATAGCCTATAAAATGTCTACTTTGTTAGTGGGTTGAAAAATTACTTACTGGTTGGAAAATCCCATTCCATTGAATGATTTTTAGAATAATTAATCCACGGACTTGATACGCCATAAATGTCCATGTCAAAGCCCCTGAATCAACCTGGTTGTGACTTTCCATTGCTGAATATTCAGAGGGCCGATTAAAAACAGCCCCAGTAACTTTGCCCAAGTTGAAAAGGGCCAGCCAAGCGAGGGAACATTTCATCTTACTCTTCAAACCTGGCAACACTGGCTACCCAGATTGTTCCGCTGTGATTCACTTAGTAAGAATGCCTGAGTCATACTCACTGGTGTCACTACGTGCTGTCCACATGAAGGGGACTCTGTTTGGACTGCGGACCCTGAAATTTTGAAATGTACACGATGTGTGTACAAGTCTTTGTCAAAGTCAACTCATTTCAAGGCCGACCCTGTCTACGACCTTGTTTTTCAGAGTTGCTCATTTTGAAAGGCACTTAACTTAGGTACTTAACTTTGATCCTGGCATTTTGTGCCAGTTTGACTCCATATTTAGGCACAGGCATTAAGTTACGAAGGCTTGATAGTTTTAGGGCTCGACAATTTCCAATGTAATTGAACCTAAAGGTACTTTGGACAAAGTACTTTGGGGCAAAATTCTTACTTTTATAAGTGTTTATGGTAATTACAACTGACAAAAGCAAATTTTTGCAGACAATCAAGAGGGAGGTTTGTTGTTTCTGCTGGTACCTTGATTTCATGGCGCATTCAGTTGGAACATTTAGAAATAATGCTGGAGCTGTGTTCAATGGTTCATTTTTCATCAATCTGCACCACAAGTTGTTGAAAAAAAAAGCAGAAAAGCCAGAAAAGTGGAAAATAAAAGATACTACTTCAGGATAAAGTCCGATGACAAATAAGATACCTCGTACCAGATGGGCCAGTCTTTAATTAATGTTACAGTTATGAGGTGCTGTGCACAGCTAATGTCTGAAAGACATTACTGTTTGAGGAGTTGTTTACTGTGATTTGTCTCATTATCCCTTGAAAATGTCTGAAACATCTGTTTCAAACATCCGAGAATATACTTCAGCTTTGTTCTTGTCCAGGGTGTTATCTAATACATATCACATAAAATGAGCGGTGTAATATAATTATATTTCAGTTGTGCATAATTTGCCTGGATTATGCTGGCATTTTGCCATTTCAGTGGGAGCCCTAAATTTTGTAGTAGTAAAAGTTGTCGTTGCCAAGAGATTGGTAGATCTTCAGGAGCTTGCTAGTTTGGGCCTACTATATATGCAAAGAGATGACAAAGTAAGGGTAGTTTTAGCATTTCATAACACCCTGTAAGTGAATAACTTGGATAGCAAACGTCAGAGCATTTGATGTGGCTATACATTAAGTTGGACATAAGTAATTTGCCCTAAAAAGATGACCTCTAAGAGGATCTGTCATAAAAACAGGAACTATCATTATAAAAAGTCGCCTTTTTGAAAAGGTGTATGTTTAAAATATTAATGTAGGGTCAGTCATGGAGGACGGACACAAAAGGAGTTACAACTCTGGCACATCATATTGCCGATGATCATCGCTGCCTGGTCAGACGACCATCAGTAAACATTCTGAAAATGCCTGATTACTGCCTGCAGCTTAGTTGGCCAAATGGGGCCAGTAATATCGTAGCAATATTTGTGGTGTTTTCTTTGCAATTAACTACAACTTACTGCAGTGACCAGGAAATAGAAAAAGTATCTAACATTAGATTTACTTTTGCCGTCATGAATTTTTTTTTTTAGATCTTTATGCCCTTTTCCACTATCCGTGCCTTGCTTATAATTTTATTTTGTCATTTCAAAACATCGGTTTTCAAAGTCTGTCTACAAATGTGGCTAAGACTGGCCACCAACATGTTGACCACCACAGGACAGTTAAGTTCACAAAAAAAATGCGCTGTTTCATCACAAGGAGTGATCATGAGATCTCATAAAATACCTTTTGGTGTAAATTCTGTAATAGAAATGATTCAAATAAAACACAAAATAACAACTTGGCTATTTATTCCCAAAATAAATCCAGAAGAAAACGTTCGATAAGGGCAGTAACTGCGCATGAACACTTCGGGTACACAGCCTAAGAAAAGCAACTATGCAAGCATTAAATTTGATGTTGTTTTCAGATTATACCAAGCACCAATGATGGCATGAATATTCAACTTGCTATACTACAGTACGCTACATTTTAAGGATGCAGATTACCGCGAAAAATCGCAGCAATGATCATGGGGTACAAAGGGGGTTGTGGTTGTGAAACAGGTGGTGCATAGCGAGCATTCGCTGCACTCTGGCTATGGACATACCGGGCATGCCAGAAAGCAGGAATTGGCCAGATGTTAGAGCCCAGGCAGTTCAAACTCCTTCTTTATCCTTCCTCCATGGATCAATGAAGGTAAAACCAGCAAAGGCCCCAAACACATCCAGAAACACTTTTGAAGATGCCCAGTGTTGAGAAGCTTTGATCTTGGCATTTCGTGCCAGTTTGATTTCATGTTGAGGCACAGACATTTGATTTTGAGGGCTTAATAGTTAAAGGGTCGAACAATTTCCAGTGTAATTTACACCTTAGTGACTTTGGAATATGTTTCTTTATCCTGCAAAGCACTGACAGTGTATTTTTATTAGTGTTTATAGTAATGAGAACTGACAAAAGGAAAATCTTTTATAGCAATATTTGCTGACAATCAAGAGGAAGGTTTGTTGTTTGTGCTGGTACCCATTGACTTCATGGTGCATTCAGTTGGAACATTGAGAAAATATGACAGAACTGTGTTCAATACATGTAGTTCATTTTTCATCAGTCTGAACCACAAGTTGGTAAAAAAAAACAAAAGCTAGAAACGTAAAAAATAAAAGATACTACTTCAGGATAAAGTCCTATGACAAATAAGATACCTCGTGTCTGATGGGCCAGTCTTTAATGTTACAGTTATGAGGTGCTGTGCACAGTTAATGTCTGAAAGACGTTACTGTTTGAGGAGTTGTTTACTGTGATTTGTCTCATTATCCCTTGAAAATGTCTGAAACATCTGTTTCAAACATCCGAGAATATACATCAGCTTTATTCTTGTCCGGGGTGTTATCTAATACATATCACATAAAATGAGCGGTGTAATATTTTTATATTTCAGTTGTGCATAATTTGCTTGGATTATGCTTGCATTTTGCCATTTCAGTGGGAGCCCTAAATTTTGTAGTAGTAAAAGTTGTCGTTGCCAAGAGATTGGTAGATCTTCAGGAGCTTGCTAGTTTGGGCCTACTGTATATGCAAAGAGATGACGAAGTAAGGAACATTTTATGCATAGATAGAGCAGTTTAAGCATTTTGTGAAGCTCCTTAGTGATTTGTAAATGAAGAACTTTGATGCCAAATGTCAGAGCATTTGATGTGGCTATATACATGTATTAAGTCACACAGAAAGTAATTTGCCCTAAAAAGATGCCCTCGTGAAGGATCTGTCATAATAACAGGAACTATCATAATAACAGTCGCCTCTTTGAAAAGGTGCACATGTAGCCTTAAAAGATTAATGTAGGGTAAATTAAGGCAAACCCAGCAAACACATCCAGAAATAAGTTTGAAGATGTCCAGTGTTGAGTAACTTTGATCTTAGCATTTCTCATCCATTTTGACTTCATCTTTAGACACAGGCATTTAATTTTCAGGGTTTGATACATTTAGTTTATTAAAGGCTGAATGATTTCTAGTTTAGTTTACCCCTTACTGACTTGGGAATATGTTTCTTTGTCCTGCAAAGCACTGACAGTGTATTTTTTATTAATGTTTACAGTAATGAAAACTGACAAAAGGAAAATCATTTACAGCAATATTTGCAAATGGTCAAGAGGAAGGTTTGTTGTTTGTGCTGGTACCTATTGATTTCATGTTGCATTCAGTTGGAACATTTAGGCAAGAGGCTTTCATAAGATAGTGCTCAGATCTGCCCACCTTTAGAATTCAGAACTGGGGAAAAAAATAAAATAATTGTCCTTGATTAAATGAAGTAATACACCTTTTAATATCGTTGATTCACAGTAGTGTGTCTCCAGGAGTTTGTAACGCATTGGCCAATCACAACGTATGAAATCTGTCGACCTTTTCCAAACGCCCATTGGGTTGACAGATTTCGCATGATTGACCAACGAGTTGCAAACTCTTAGAGGTGCACTATTGTGAATTGCCCATATTTATACCAGGAAAGATCAAATTATTTTAAAGAAGCCAATGAGAAAAATTGTTTCAAGGTTAACCTAATTACATTATAATAGTTATCCAGGTATTGGTAGCTTACTACATAGGTTTTTTTTTTGCCTAGTTGGATTCATAATGCAATACTTAAAAATGTTTTTCATCCCAATCAGATTTAGACGAAATGTGCAATATGTGGACACGGATTAAAGACATTAGTGACATCAGCGGTCATTGCTGTAAAAACAAATGTACATGTTTTCATGCCTTACTTGTAACACTTCATGAACGCGTCGTGATGTCAATAATTTAAGGCGAAACATGTTGTAATGTTTATTATTTAAACAGAGTCGGGATGATGTGTAAATATAATTTGGACACAAAGATACATTTGGATGTTGATTACCTGACACAAAAACACTTCTATCGGGTGGCAGCCTTTTCTGATCACCAAAACACGTTTATTTCTACAGAACTGTTTAATTTTATATAGTTACATGTTTCCAATTAACACGAAGACGCCTTCTGAATTGACGTTGGTTTTTACAGTGCTGTATGGATGTTCCTAGACTGGTTATGTTGTTATTGTTTCAAACATGCCTATCATACACTTTATGGATAGCATTCTTCAAAGTGCCCAGAGTTGGAGATGGATGGGATGATGGGTGGGGGCGGAGTCAGAGTTGGATGGGATGATGGGGCAGAGTTGGAGATGGATGGGATGATGGGTGGGGGCGGAGTCGGAGTTGGATGGGATGATGGGGCAGAGTTGGAGATGGATGGGATGATGGGTGGGGGCGGAGTCGGAGTTGGATGGGATGATGCGGGCGGAGTTGGAGATGGATGGGATGATGGGTGGGGGTGGAGTCGGAGTGGATGGGATGATGCGGGCGGAGTTGGAGATGGATGGGATGATGGGTGGAGGTGGAGTCAGTGATGGATGCGATGATGGGGCGGAGTTGGAGATGGATGGGATGATGGGTGGGGGCGGAGTCAGAGTTGGATTTTATCTGTTTATGCTGTTTGTAAAAATTTGACAAGCTTGCACTCAGCATGATTTCCTTAATTTAGCAGGGCTATTTGTAATTTGCATGGCTGACTCTTAACGTGAGTTAGTTTTGAGGTAAAGATGTTTCAAACAAAGTAGTGAGACATGGTGGCTTTGCCAATCTAGTTTTTGAATTTAGTACCTGAATAGGAGGCCAAATTAAAGCTAGAAAAAATCAGAAGTGATAAGCTCAGTTTGAAATAGCCCAGTCTTAAATTGAAACTATACTTGGCCAGAGACGTGAACATTTTGAAGCCTAACAGTTCTGACTATTTTGTATGAGAAAAACAAGTTTCTCCCCATCTTGGCCAGAACTTGCATCTCAAAGATACAAGTACATGTATACTATATCTGTGTTTGAGCATGGTCAAAGTGCTCTCTTGATTGGCAGTTTGTCAGTGCAGCACGCAGCAGTCATTGTACTATGTGACCCAAATACGGTTACCAGGCAACCGCCAACCGTGCTATCCAAAGTGCTTTCAAAGGGTTACGTGGAGCAAACACGCTATCATGATCCATTAAAAAAAAAATCTCCCTCCCCAACATGGCAGTCAATTGACAGGTTCTAATCGACCCCTTTTAAATTGTCGCTCAGAACAAGAAAAAGGGGAAAAAAGCGGGAAGTGAACGGAATACAAGCACCTCACTTTGTATTGTGTTTCCTTATCTGTTACACCAGAGATACTGTCGTTGCTTTGATGCAAACCAGATTTGGCGTGGGTGAGTTTTTTAGATTTCTAAAGGCGGAATTCAGGTGCCGAGTCACGTTACTTGAACTTTGCTGCATTTTCAATGACGTGGTGGTAAAAAATAACATCTGCTAAAAAATGAAAGCAGAATCCTCTAATGTACTCCAAGGATAAATTTTGCCCTTCTCCCGCAGTTTGTGTGACCATGCAAGGGTGAAGCCAGGTTGTTCCAAAAGGGGGGAATTTAAGGTGCAAAAATGTGGTTCAATGGAAGGTAAATTGCCAGTTTTCCTTTTTGTCCCATTTCTTTGTCAGAGAGATTAAACTCTCCAGTGCAGGAAGCTAAACACGATACTCCCTTTTCAATATTTGCTATTAGGTTAACCACAAAATTGGTTGTTTTCTTTAATCAATTGCAAAAATTTAATCAATCCACATGTCAATAAATTCATTTTTAATATTCAATTTCTCGTCAAGTATTTAAAATAGGTTGCCAGTATTGTGAGCTACAC
>NW_028257810.1:0-41274 GCF_054643075.1 Acanthaster planci | reverse complement strand
CCGGTCTATTTGCAGGTGATTAATAATGCTTGTGTATGGTCATCCTAGCAAGTACAGGAAAAATCAGTATTGATTCTCATTTACATGAATGTCAATGTATGTCACTGAAACCTTGGCATGGGATGCGTACATGTACCGGTATGTATACATGTACATGTACCACTACCTGCTCATATGAATGTACATGTACATGTACACATGTCCACACGTAGTACATGAAAGTACTGGCTGGTACCATACATGCGATTATTAAAAACTTCAAAAGAGTCGATGAATAGAAGATTTTGTTTTAAATCATTCACACAAACTGGTTTTTTTTTTTTTGGAGGTACATGCACATACCGTACATGTATGGACTTGGTACCCGTACAATGTACATGTATGGACTTACATGTACATGTACTTACATGTACATGTATGGACTTACATGTACAATTACATGAACCCAAATGCAGGTTTTGGGTTAGACGGGGAAAAAGTGTGTTTTGGTGCACGCAGAGGAGGGGCACATTAAAAATATGTAAAAGTATATCACAGCAGTCGTACAGTTTATACACAGAAACCTTATCTGTAACTGTATTCTAACTGGTCCATGAGGCACATGTGGGTGGATAATGTACATGTATGTGTGTGTGAGGCATACACTATAATGTACAGTCTGTGGTACACATGTTAGCCCACAGTCATGACAGTGTGCACATCCTATTCATTCCAGTAACCAGTACAATACTACATGTACATGTATATATATGATACAATGTACCAGTCCCAGTACAGTGCATAACAATCTGGAACACAAAAACTGTTTCCAAACCTCAGAAACCAACCAACATTTACCACAAACGAGTCATGCATTATCTGTCATTTATATATATACAGTGTACATGTAGCACATGTATATAGAAGTCATAATTATTTATAAATACACACACTACAGGCTGCAAGCCACAAACCTTGTCGGCCCGATCCATATTGAGGCAGAGAACTCACTCTCCCTTCTGCACATCAAAGGAAATCATATCCGTCCATATGGCATTTTGTACTGGTACATGTAGGTAACATCCCAAGGACATGTCCAAGAATTTCACTTTGCTGGATACATCATTAAGATCACCATATTCACAGACTGGCCAGGTGATTACATTTTTTATGTAGGACTCATCTACATCAGTACATGTATGTCTGTGTGTAGGCCAAGGCAGTTAACAAGTGTACATGTACATTGTTCCATACATGTAGTCATGGTGGGACGGTTATGAATAGCGGGCCCGATTCCTATTGACAAAAGGAAACTATATGGGGCTCAAGTGGCGCCCTTTTGTGGGACTGTCAAAATTGCCAATGAGATGACCTTTGACACAGACTGGAAGCATTGACATGCAGGCAGTGGATGAGGTAAGGGGAACAAGACTTGAATTTCATGGGAAGCTATTGCGGGGTGGAAGCCAGACTACTATATACATGTACATGTGTAATGCATGACTGATTTTAATATGAACGACCTGTAAAAATTTACAGGAGATTTTGCACTTTGTGCTGTGGTGGCATTCACAATCAATTCAGCAAATGTTTCATAAGAAATAATTTCAAATCAGTAAAGTTTCTAATGGACATGAAGACACATACTGTACCGGTACCTGTACACGTACACATTAACTCTACATGTGTTAATCAGTTTATATTGTCACATACACGTACATGTATGTATACATGTTGCACATGCAGGAAGATTTAAATAAAGAGTTTATCAATTATAATGTGCGGCAAAACATACACAGAAAAAATCTCTGAATTATTGTAAAATGGATGTCTTTTTTGTAAAATGTTCTGCACAAATGAAAAACTTACATTTTTGAAATTCTGTTTATCAAACTCTGTACATGATGCACAAATATCAGGAAAACAAAAGTAATTTGTTGATTCAAGACATGTATTCTAGACACGTCAAGGGGTAGAAATTCTTTAAATAATAAGTCCCAGAGTATAGAAACACTGAACAGTTTCGGTATCACAACAAACAGACTGTACAGGCACAGCAGTTGACACATAATCCAGACACAATAACATGCTTACACACAAATGTCTCTGAAACAGCAGCCACTATTGATTTTATTCCAATAAATCTGTGCGCTACAGACTGGTCCTACACATATACTCATCATAAGTGATTATCATTTCACAGATGTCTACAGTACATGTACATGCATTAAACGGTCTGCAAGCATATGACTGTGCATGTAACGTTCAGTGTACTTTAGACCAGAGCTCAAATATCAGCAATGAAAGGAAAGTTTGTTTGTAAACAAAGGATGTAGTGTTCAAGTTATAAACTTCTTTCAAAATGGAAATAAATGTAGACTGTGAAGTCAGGTATGTAAAACTTGTGAGACGTAGCCCATACCCTAGACAATTCAAGCATACATGTACGTGTACTATTACTTGGAGTTAAATTCTCCCACCAAACTTATTCATGAATACCATATTTTTTTTTACTTTTGACAGTCTCCTCTGATCTTCAAAAGTGTTGTAAAATACCGGTACACATAAAAAATGAAAAAAATTTCATCAAAGGGAAGGTCAGTTGAAAGAGACTGGGATATTCAAACACCAGTTTTCACGTTCAATGCCAAATTTTTGGGTGTTCAAAAAAATCCCAATTGCATGGTACCGTAGATATAAATATAGCTACCGGTACATGTACGGTATGTTGCTGCATGGACAGGTGTTATAGACACATGTCTAAGGGAAAAGACTGCAGCCACCAGCAAGTTCATGACTTCTATTGGCAAGCCCACTTGTTATTGCTGACCACAGCTACAACTTCTGGATTTAGCCTTGTACACTATGTTGCCTACTGCTAAAATGAGCCACAAAAAATGAAGCAATACAGGCAAAGTTGGGCTAAGGAACTGTAAATGGGCAGTGTTACCGGTATATATATTAACCTTAATCTTGCATTGCTTGACTTAACAAACATGGTACAATGGAGCACGTATGGTACCTTACAGGTACCGGTACTGTTCAACAAAATACATGTAGATACTGGACATTCTCAAAGGCCCCCATTGATGGCTCCATGTAAATTTGTTATTACTGCAATGCTCACTAACACTGGCAGGGACCCACAATAAATGAACACATCATGTTACATTGTACCACTGTCACCGAATTGTCTCTAACAACAGAGTGCATAGATACTTTAACTGAGTGCACCTGTACACTGTGCATTCAGAATCTAGACAAACATTACTTTGCACATGTACCATACATGTACAGTACAATCTGTCCCACAGCTTTTTGTCCCACAGTGGCCACACTGGCCTTGTCCCCATCCTTGGCGAATATTATGACATCAACTTTATTGCAATTTACTAACACATTTAAAAAATGCATGGGCAGCATCAATTATTTTCTTGCTACATGTATGTACTTAATGCACACTAGTCTTGTGGACCGGTACATGTACTGTTCCAGTAGGCCGACAGTGCATGTGAACATGTGCATACATTTATGTACATGTACATCCATGCCAGTATGGTACACCTGTGCTATCCAGTGTGAACCCCCTAAACAGGCAATGCTAAATTGAAGCAAGGTGTTGTTGAACAGTACATGTACCGTTTATTCCTGAAGATACATATTACATGCATAGTACCACACGTGTACGTACATGTTGATGTGTACATACTGTATACATGTTACCGGTATATTACTTACATGTACATGTGCTATGCGTACTGGTAGTGTACACATACATGTACATGTATGTACGAACATGTGTACATATACTGTACTTCATTTGTACGGTACACATGTACCTTTACATGCACATCCACAAATACATGTACATGTGCATATACGTACATTGTAGGGGTTGAAATTCTCACCAACTGCTGTTAAACTGTTAGACACTACTGTATGTGAACCACAATGAGTTGTGGCCAAAGATGAGCACAGAGAGTCAATTCTAAAAAAAGAAGCACCCGTGTTCAAATTTAAAGTACCTGTACATGTTTGTGTGGTGGTCTGCCCAATGGTGGGGGGGAACAATTTTTAAAGTAAGGGACCATTTGTGACCATCATTCATCAGCCAATAAAGGCCCTACCAAAGTGGGGGGAAGGGAGGGGAGCATTAGCCCCTCCCCAAACAGGTGGGAGGGGAGGCTAGTGGCTCTCCTTCCCTCCCTCCCTCCCCCAGGGTAAGCTACCGTAATGGTTCTACCATACATGTACCTCACTGACTTTCGGGACAAGGGTTTACATGTACCGGTACAAGTATGTCCTCTACTTAAAGGAGGCTGGGAGTCCACCTAATGTTTGGTTCTAATCAGAGATTTATTCCCTTACTCCTATGGATGGAAAAAAGTAACCAAAAATGTACAAAGAGAAAAACTGGAAGGAAAAGTTATTTTTTGGCCTTATCATTGGGCGTGCATATCAGCTCCCATTATCTTACTCGTAACACCTTGAAATATGTTTTTGAGAGCAATTTTTAAACTGAATAACTTAATTTTCCTTATTTTGAATATTCGGCACAGCCTTATACACATCAGTATGTATACATGTAAAAAAGGTGCACAATTTTTACTCGCATGTTACAGCTGTAACAAATAAGGAACAACTTCAACAACTTCAAAAGATTGCAAACAATTGCTGCATTTAAATTACAAGTATCCAGTGTAAAAACGAACTGTAAAACATGGAAAGTGGTTGACAGTACATGTAGGTGGAAATTTCAAAATTTATGTTAAAAACAGAGACTGCATCCGGGTTACTTTGAATTTAATATTTTTAATCTGATGATTGAAACAGAAAGCAATCAAGAAATTAAAAGGGTCATACATGTTCATTTATTGTGATATAAACCTACATGTATACATGTACATGTACAGTTTGAGTTGTATACGACTGGTACAAATTTTTGCCATGACAAACCAAAGCTGTGTAATAAGTTGAAACCAATCAGAAACCAATCCAATATTTGTGTGAAAAGACACATTTTTCCCCAACCCCTTATGTGTCAGGCCAAACACAGCCCACATGTCCTGAGAAAGTGGGGAGCGGTTGCTTACAATGCCACAGGAATGCCATACCATTTCACACATTTTCCACTTCATTTGGCACATCTAACCTTGCTTGACGTTCTATTGTAAAGCCAGCGGCTTTTTGCGGAAAGAGGCGCCCCTATTGCGCACGCAACAATGATAGTGTCAGGTGTATTACAAATGCCACACGTGACTACACTCAGCAACAACAAAAAGTGGGTTCACCGGAATCGCTGCAAAGCAAAAGTGACAATGTGGATAGTATTGCATTTTCTTATCGCACAATCTGACCGAGTTTTGCCACTGGGCAGACTCGTAGGTCATGGGGTCACTGAACAGTCAAGTAGGGTGGAAGTTACAAGCACACACACACGCACTGGACAGCAAAAGAAACTTGCCACTTCTGTCAAAGGCCACACATAGAATTCACTCCATAGAAATAAACAATTTTTGTACACAGGTATGCTGCAATACCCCTTACTAATCACATGCCCAAAAGCAAGAGATTATCTTTATAACAAAGAAGAACTTGACATGCACAACAACTTGGTTACTGAATCAAACGTCACACACAAAAGCACTCTCCACCAAGCAAAAATGACCCATGAATGGACAACATTTTAAAAAAAAAAGAAGGCAGACCCTGGCTTTTGTATATATGGTAATTGGTCTTTGTGTGTAGCCCAGAAATGAAAAGACCGAATTTGCATCATAATCAGCAGCTTCACAATAGTCCCCACTTTGAAAAGAGGCAACGGGAATGTAGAAGCGTGAGTAGAGCCGCATGCCGCCGGACAATCAGCCTTTTCACAATGTAATTCAAAGCGTGCAGAGCAAGCAGGGCCACAAACCGAGAATTTGCGGTTTGGCAGGTGGTCTTCGTAGCCAAGCGAGGCTGGAATTCTTGGAGTCGGCTTTCCGGAAGAAATTCCCGTCGTCAAGGGGTTAAGGACTCTAAACCCATAACAATCCCCATGCTTATGGCTACGAAAACATGCAAATTAGGAAACGAAGCTGACACCTGTCAAACACTCGTTTATTACCACATCAGTTAACTGTATATCAAGTGGATTATGTCATGTCTGGTACCTTGTCTCTATTTTTACACTTTCTGTCTTGATATGTCACCAGACTAATGAATGGTCAATCTTTTTCAAAGTTTTGTCTCAGACTTCAAATTAAAATCGCTAGTCACTCTGAAGTGAAATATGGTTCAGAGAAGTCACCTGTGAAAACTAAATTAAGACCTAAAACTTGACATGTGAATTACTGAAGACACTGTGTTTGCCCTTTAGAAAATTTTAGAGAATTTCGTCATCTGAGGAGAGTTGAGAAGGCATGACTTTGTTTTATTTGTTTTCCTGTGATGAGCAATTTAGGTCTTCATTACCTTTTTGGAATTGTACTGTCCGATGGGCATAATCTCTGAAGTCAAGGAAGATCCTCGGTCGAGGCTGTGATAGCTTGACGCAGAGCTGGAGGACAGACTGCGAGCCCTTGAGTTATCCCTGTGATTTAGTGCCATTTTGGTGAACTACATGTAGTTGATCGCAGTGAGAAAAGATGAGTCACAAATAACTGCCACAGTCTTGTATCCTGGTGTTGACGTTTCATCCTTTCTGTGGAAGAATACTCTACTTGTTGGTTATCTTTGTATTAATAAGAAAAAGTCAGAGGGTAACTTGCTTAACATACAAATTATAGTCCTTGGTGCCTGACACGTTCCACGAGCGCAAGCGTGATAATGAAATCATCACGCTTGAAGCACAGTAAACTTATAGGGGCCTAAAGTGTGCAAACAGATCACCTCTGAATTTACCGTAAATAATGCAGATATGTGCATTTTGCTTTTTGCATTAAAAAATGCAATTTGTTGAGTTAGAATAGCGCATTATGCAGTGTTTCATATGAACCGTAAAATACAGCTATAACTTAGCTGTATAATCATGATTGCCATGATCGACCAATAAGAAATAAAAATTCAAGTTTGTTGAAGATAAAACTTGACAACACGCACTGTAGACACTGTTCCATTTATCATGATTAGAGGGCTATCACCTGATCACTGCCACTTCCACGACTGTCAGACTGTGGCATATTTTGCCAGTCTCAGTCAATCATCATGCTGACTGCAACTGTCTCTGACTCTGCTAATGTTGGCAGGCCTCATTGCGTGCTACACAAGTTAATGCTGAAGGACGAAGCATAAAAATGGACAAACAAGCTCCCTATTTTAAAGCTTTAGGTACAAGTACTGATGTAGGCCTACTTGGTTATCTGGTGCCTGATCTTTGAAAACGTTGGGCCAAGGGCATGATGAAGGCCTACTACTAGCAGAAGTACAACTTGGAAGAGAGATCTGTTTAGGGCCTAGCCTACTTGTACTCTTGTAGTAGGCCTGGGCCCCCAAGGCCTACAAGTAAACAAAACGGATCTCTCTCCAAAGTTCTTGCCCTTCCTATCCTATGATCAGATGATGAACCCATGTAGTCTTACCCCGCCCACGAGCGTGATCCAACAAACACAATCTGGCCTGTAAAGTACATTACATGAAACAGGAGAATCGTGGTAATTCCTCCGACAATCGACAGGTTGTCCAGTCATGCATGATACTGTCAGGCCTTGAACAAGCAGATGGTGTGCGATTGCGAATTTCCAACGCACTCGATCCGAATTGGTTTTGGAACTGTTATTTTACTCGAATTGCTGTTAAATAGTGCAATAAACAACCAGTTACAACACTTGACTTACATCAGAGATCCTTTCATCGTAAAAGAAAAATTACAGTGCACCTTACCTCTTAAGCGGCAGAAAGCATCCAGCATTTAACCCTTGTTTTCCGTCCCAAATTTGGCTTCGGAAATCGATGATTTTCGTGTCTGGTATCTAACCTCGACAACATCATAGGAGCCTTAGGTCTATTTAGGGGACCGGATCATCACCTGGCCCACTCATTCTCTTCGCACGGTGTTTTAATCTTATCACTGGTACGCGACCATTACGTATAATGGTGGATATAAATTTTTGAGATACCAGGGAAACACTACTTGACAACATTTAAACACTGGTGGCGGGCTTTTGGGATTAACGGTGTCGTCTGATGATGTGTTTGACGGCGTACGGGTACTAAATAAATCATTTAGTAGACTATACAGTCAAATATATTCAAATATATTACAGTCAGAAATTGTTTTCAGTTTTAATTCTTTTATTTCAAAGTTACGAGACCATTGGTTGTTTCCTGTGGCTAACATTGTTTGATGCCATAATATTGATCCTGTATTTTTACTGTATGTTCCATTATCTAGTTTTATTTTTGTGCATTTAGTGTATTTTAAGTCATTTTTTATCCAGCGTTTGTCTTGAATGACATGCCATATTCAGGAGGCATCATAGAAATATTTCTATAAATCCCAAATTGGGGACTGATAGTTCCCAGTTCGGGGTATTTCTTTCACAGAAAGCCCCAAATTGCGGGCCTATAGAGGGGTGGCTTCATTCAGAAATGTACACTCCATTGTTTATTTATCTAGTTTTACTTTTGTGCATGTTTGCATTTTTAGTCATTTTTTATCTAGTGTTTTTCTTGTATTTGTTGACATTTTTATGGAGACCCTCCCGACAGTGACTGAGTTCACTTTTAGGCTATCCGTCAGGGGTGTCAGCAAATGTTAACCTTATATATTGATATGTATTGGTTTTTGTATTTTGTGTTGGTTTTTGTACCCTGAGAAAAAATTAATGAAATGAAATAATCTTCAGGACTCTTTCTTCCCTTACTCTATAAAACTACATTTTGGTTTTTTTCCTTTTTTTTCCCTAAGTTTTTCGTAGATAAAAACAAAAAGCTGGCCAGGGCAATTTTCCAATACTCAACTTAATCTCCGTTTGGGTTCATTTTCAAAATCAATCCCTGATAGAGTGATACGTAGGTTTTGAAGCGATCAAATTAAATTTTGTAATATTTTACTCTTTTGCATCTAATTTGATGTCCCTGTGGCACTAACTTCAAAGTCAGGTCGTTGGTAAAAAAAAAAAGTGGAAAGCGGCCTTGTTTCCTCCTGAAAAGGTCACTTAAAGGTCACTTACTGCAGTGGTATGTCCTCAATTTGAGAAGTCCTCTTTAATTAATTAGATTTCAGTTTTCTTGGTAAAGATTGGGCAGGAATATTACTTTCAACTGACCAAAATATCTGAGTTCCGTGTATATTGTTACTTTGATAGCCTACAAAACAATTTCAGGGGAACAAGTAACTCGCAGTCGCATAATTATGGTGAAACAAACAAATTTGATGTGACATGGTCGAGTAGGATACAGGCCTACCTATAGTTGTGTTGTGTACTAGGTTTAAGATTGTGGTCCCTGTTGCAGGCTGAAGTATGATCAAAAAAGCAATAATTGTATTTCGTTTGTAATATCAGCATTTAAAAAAATCCACCAGGACAACCAACTCCGCACGTCACCCCACTCTCCATTGCCATCTGTGTACTTTCTTATTCTCCATGATGATTACATGCAAATATGCAAATAATGGATTCCACTTATGAGACGCCCACTTGGGTGGCAACATTCGTTAAAACCATCAGTAACATCTCCTTCATTGTGTCATAACTAATCTCTTCCTTCAGCGATCACGTAGTGGATTCCCATACCGAAACGGGAATCTAATTAAAATTCCTATTCCTGGTGTTGATTCCCTTGACCCCTTAGCAGTCATAATCCCAGGGTTCATTAACACCTCACCCGACCTCTGAATGCATAGGTGCCATGCATGAACTCGTATGGAATGAAGCCAGAAACTACTTTGTGGACGTTTCAACGATACATAACGTGAATCGGAAAGAGAGAATAACCTAAACCGTCGGTTTTTCTACAATCATATGCGACCTTCAATAAAAGACAGGGTTTTATGTCATAATTATAAGCCTCCAAAGTGATGTATTAGACCATATACACCTGTGAGAAGTTTCTTGTGTTATAGTTAATTCCCTTTCAACTGCGGGGCCAAAATCTGGCCACAGTCTAAACTGGAGTTAAATATGACGTTGCGGAGTTCCCCTCACACAAGAAATTGTAAGAGGACTCGGCCTTAATTAAATTCCAGGATTCTGTCGGGCAGTTCACCATTCCAACTTTCCAAAACTAAAATTCCACAGGGAAACAATGTACAATAAAAGTGTGAAAGTTACTGAGTACAAACTATAATTATTGAATATTAAAAATCATTATGATTTTTTTCTTTTAAGAATGGATTCAGAACCACTGCGTGGGATCCACTATTTCCATGTCAAGCAAAACCAATGATTAAATAATCGTTAAGATATCAGAACTTTATCTTAAAAAGGTTAGGAATCGATGTCTATAGCATTGACGCATACATGTAGTAGGAAATACCCAACCGCCTATTTGCTATTAAACATAACACGTATGGAAAGTAATTTGATTTACGGAAGTACAAAATAATCAATAGGGGGATATTTACAACTGAAAGTTGTTTACACAAATCCATCTGACGAAGTATGATGTTCGCTCGTCTTTTCAAGTTACTTTCTGTGTAGGCCAAGGCCCGATTAAACGCTGATACACCGCAGGTCCCCCACCCGACAGCGCGCGAACCTTTTTTGGTAAGCCGTCGCATATCTCTTCTGACCCTATCAGCAATGCGTGCAGCGGCAGCACTGAGAGAACATGCGCAGTGAAGTCTAAGCCGGCAAAAGGAAAATTCCTGACGAATTCTCCCCGTTCTGCGCACGGTGTGTCTCGCCTAAGCTCGATCGAGTTCGTCTTCTGGACATCTACTCTCGTCTCTCCACTTTGCTCCAGTCTCGCTGTCTTTTGCCTCCGCGTCATCGAAGAAGAAAACAGAAGAATTGAGAAGGAAACAAAAGATCCAGGATTATTTAACGCAGAGACATCCTTGTCTGCTTGACATGAGGATATTTTAATCGCCTGAAAGCGGTAAGTTTTGCTGGGAAAGGAAACCTTCGAATTGTCATCCCGTTAACTTTTCATCTTTCAACATGTAGCATCTTCATGGGCGTGTGTGTTATCTCAACATAATATAGCCAGAGAATGTCAAGAATTTGGACCTGATCATTCATGAGCATTTAACGAAAAATAATCTATAATTATAATTTCATCGGCGAGGAACTGTCATAAAATTTAGTTTGGAAACTTTTGGACATCAAAAGCATAATTGACGATTATTTGTCGCAAGTTTTCAGCTTTATTCGGTTTGGACTTTCACGCAAAGGCGAGATACATAGACCTATGTAAGTAAAGATTGTTTCACAGATGTCAGAAGATAAACTTAACCCAAATAGCATTAATAGTTTCACTTAAAATTACTTCTTGTGCATTTTCAGCCCGACCATAATTTGAGGCAATATACCGTGTTTCGCAGAACGCTGGTGGTGCGAAACGAAAATAATTGAATGTCATCGACACACAATTACTCATAATCGTTATCGACAGTCATTTTTCCCCAAAAAACATTTCTTTGCCAAGTTTGGAAGAATTCGATATCAATGAAATGTGGCGTGTACATTTCGCCCAGGAAAAGGCATAGAAACTATTATTCAGGTTAGACTAAAAAAACGAGAAAATATGAAACAGACAAAAGTAATCACGAGTTTGAACAAAGCTCGTTTGTCCGGGTTGGCTTTCGACAGTGACTTCGTGAAATGTTTGTGCAGTGAGATTAACCATTTTCTTAGAGATATCGTATGCCCGGGGGAAAATGATTTTTTCCCGGGGGGGGGTGCAAACCACTTTTATTCCAGGGGGCGAAGCACTCATCTTCTGAAAACTGATAAACAATTAAAATGTGGGAGGGGGGCATTTTGAGCTTGTTTGAGCAAAATCAGTGACGTTTACACCCTTCATGTCTTCCCTTCCCCATTTTGTCGCCCCCCCCTTTAGCATCCTTTTTTTTTGGGGGGGGTAATTCTGTATAGTTGCTATACTTATTAATGTATGCATAAAAACAAGACACACGGAGAAGTGAAACGGTTAAAAAGAACTTCTGGAGGAATACATTTTTATTCAAATCGTAAGTACCCTACGACCTAAAATACCTTGAATGGCGCGTTTTGAAATTAATTTTTTTTTTGCACTCCAACGAACAATTTTTGTTAGGTATCTTTAAATGCAAGCAGGAATATTTTTTGAGGGAGTTTTCAACAGTCTAATGCAGTTTTCAACATCCAACTAAACATCCAAAAGATAAGCTAATAGCTAAATCCAAAAGATTAGCTTGTTGAATGGAAAAGCCCGCATTTCGATGAAAGA
Organism: Acanthaster planci; assembly: GCF_054643075.1. NCBI lineage: Eukaryota > Metazoa > Echinodermata > Asteroidea > Valvatida > Acanthasteridae > Acanthaster > Acanthaster planci. The sequence goes on along the minus strand of NW_028257810.1, from coordinate 28,938 downwards.
GAGTATTATATTAGTTGTTCCAATTTGTTATATTTTATATTTTTTTGGCCAGTATTACTGTTTTTAATTGCTTGGAATTTTTTCAGCCACAAAAAAGTCCCTGTCGTCAAAGTAGGACGTGTCCCTTTTAGTTCTTTAAGGATCTGCTGGGCACAACAGGCCAATAGTTTGGCAAATTCAATGTGGCGAGCGTAAAAATTATCAGGGAATTAGTCACAGCTTAGCAATACACATCGAATAACGATTAACATTTCGTCCTAAGCTCTCTTGAGTCGAGGCATCATTACCATGCTATATAGTGACTGAGAAAAGAGTTGGGCATCATATCCAAGTTTTTGGTTATGAGTCAGTTTCTCCAAATCCTGACCTTGGTGTGATGTGAAGTGCTGTCGACATAATCCAGATCCCAAAACCTTGGATGAAGCCAGCTAAAAGAAAAGATTCCAGATTTTATCCGCACTCATTTCTATTCAAACTAGCACGTTGTCCTCTTTTGAGTAACTGTTTTTAAATATACATTGCGGCGCCGTACAAAGAGATCCGCCTTGACAATGTAGCCGTAGGTTAAAAATCGGCCAACTAATGTTTAGTAGTCTGGTAGCCAGTTACAAGTTTTGTAAACAACGCATTTTGATTGCGATGAGTCTAGATACTTTTACTTTTGTTCTCTTTTCGCGCGGCCGATTAAAAAAATACTGAGTGTAGAGTGTGTGACCATGGGGAAGACACTTTAAAGTGAGAAGAAATTCCACGAATTCCAACTCCAACTTTAGCTCGACCCTGATGAAATTCTAGCTATGTCTGTAGACGACTGCTTACCATTTGGTGTCTGGAGCGAGTGTTGTGTGATGAGTTTATTATGTGGCGGGTGGCCTCACTCCGTAATCGGTAACGACTAACGTAACTTGTATTACTATTACCGGGCCCTAGTTGTAAATTGGAATGCTTCGTATCGTCATGATCGTAGCCTTCGAGATGAGATGTCATGCAGGATCGACTAATGCTAATCGCGCAGGTTCGCTGATTGCGTCCGGCATATATTTTACCTTTATTCGTGTACCTTTCTAAACGCTTGTGTTGAACCAATACTATACATACTTGTCAGCTTGTTAACTTCAAGCTTTGAAACCAAGCGATTGCTTGGCCAAGCTAGTGCTTTGGTTAAGATCTGGCTCTAGAGCTGGCCCATCATCATCATGGCCCATTTCATTCGCAGAGGTAGGCCTACATGTAGTTGGAAAAAAAGTCACATACATAGAGCAAAGTGTGTCATATGGATCTTAAATATTTATACTATGTATTCTATCAAACACATCATGGGCAGTTGATAATTGAAAATCAAACTGCAGAAGAATTGATAGAATAAAGTATAAATATTTAGGATATGATGCATGTTGTTCTATGAGTACTTGACCTCTTTTTCCAAAATACCATTTGAAAACATGATGGCCAAGGATTGAGACCTGTGGCCGACATTTTTAGTTTTTACGTCCAGAAAATTGTAAGATTATCCTTTTACTGTTACAGGATATTTCACTTTCCTCACTTGATTCATGTTTTTCTTTTCAAGGGAAACAATAAAAATTCAGAAATCGCAATAGGTGTAAATTCCATCTTATGAATACAAATTCAAAGTGATAAGTAAGCATAGAACCAGAGCACCAGACAAAAATTGTATACGTTACACAGCAGGCGCTGGACCAGTAGCAATGGCAATACCACATTAAATACTTAATCCCACAATGATTCATTCCCTAGGCTTGGGGATTTTTGTTCTTAACAATAAAGTCCACAAGTACATTAGGTCTTAATTATCCATCTTTGTGAATGAATTCGCAACGACAATGTAGGCTTGGAGCAAGACAAAGATTTGTGGCAGTAAAGATTTCTTGGCTCCAGTTATTTCAACTGATGTGGATATAGTAGTAGTTAGTGTCCTGAACTTGCTCTTGGTTCTGATGCAAAAGAGGTCCACATCCAGCCACCATGATCTTGAGTTTTATATAGGTCTATGTGACTAAATTTTAAAATAAATGACAAAGTGATTTTTTTCTTAGACAATAGCAGCTTGTCCTTGCAGGTGGATGTGTTTTGACGAAAATACTCGAAGAAGTGTATAATCTGTCAAGCTTGATGGCAAATACATGGTGGCCAAATATGGAACTCGTGCCTCAGTCAGAGGCCCCAAAGGAGGATTGCCCAACCCTCCTTGGAAAATTTCTTAGCTCCACTTCTGGGTCCAGGGATTGAGTGGGCATTAAGAAATTGAACATGTCTGAAACAAACTTTTTTTTTTTGTTGAGCAGGTTCTGTTATCCAACATCACCATGGTGAAAGAATCTGGGCCCACTTTTGTCCAGAAGCCGATCCTCGACCAGTCGGATGATGGCCGGGTCCTTAAGTTCTCCTGCCGCATCGCTGGCGAGCCTCGGCCCAGCTTCAAGTGGTTCCTGAACGACCGAGAGCTGCGGGATGGCGGCCGCTACTTCATGACCACCAAGCCCGAGGCCCAGGGCTACCTGGTGGCCCTGGAGATTGAGGACGTGTCGGGCGAGGATGCAGGGAACTACAAGATTGTAGCCGAGAACAAGTCAGGCAGCACCAGTGCCACTATCAACCTGAAGTTTGGGGGTGAGTTTGTTTTTAGAGTTATGCCTTTATTTAGGTTTGGATGGAACCTGATACTTCAGTGAGTTTCAGTGAGTTTCCGAGGGAGCTGTTTTTTTTTTTTTTGCTGAAAACCTAAGAAGTACAACTTGATAATACAATTTCTTGATTACTGTAGCCTGTGGTTCATCTCATAACAGACCCATCTCTTCCAGTTCATGCATCACTGGAGACAAAGTATGTTAAAGAATGGGTAGAAATGGAACCAAACACCCCAACAATTTGGTCAGATACGTGTATGCAGGAGTGTGATTGCTTACTTTTTTTTTTAAATGTTTGACTCAAATTTTTAAAAATATTTCTGTAGAGGTTTAATTCTTTGGGGTTTACTCCTTGTTTTGTACTGAATAAACCTGAAATTTAGTTGCATCTTGAGTTGATTATTTCCTGAAAATTACATTTATCGTTGACATGTTTTGGTAAAAGAATTTTGTTGCTTGTTTTGAACAGAAGAGGAGGAAGGTGAAGGGAAGCCAGGGTAAGTTGTCATTGGTACAACGGTAGTAAATATTTAAAGTTCTAAAAACTTTCAAAAGGTCTATTAAATCTTAGGCATTTGACTCTGGAGAATTTGCAACGATTAGCTGCTTGGAATGTGCAACATTCAGTGGAGAAAAATAAAAAGACAAACAAAATCTCAATGAAACAAAAGCCGTCTTTGTATTAAAATGAATGTGGCAGGTCAGAGGTTTTTTGGACATAACATTTATTCCTTTGTTGGTCAGTGGTTCAGTGGATGCTGATAGCATAGTCCCAACTTTGTTCCAGGCTTCCTGTATGGAAAGTTAACAAAAATCTGAACAAAAACAAAAGCTGTTTAGGTAGGACTGCCAAAGCTGCACACAAAACATTGTGGCAGTAAACTCCTGTTATTATTTCCATGCTACGTCCAACAAGATTCTATGTTATTTTACTGAACCACTGAAGATTAGTGGCTGGAGGAATGCTGAGGGTGTAGCCCTGAACCCTCTTTTACTAGATGTCCTCTAGATAGGAAAACTAGAAAAAGGAAAACAAAAATCATAACAAAAACAAAAACTGTTCATACAGAATAGTGCAGGAATGAGTGCCTGTTCCTTCTTTAAAGGCTGAAGGCATGCCAAGGGTAAAACCTTAACTTCCACCCTCTTTTACTAGATTTTCTGAAAAATAAAAAAAAGGAAAAAAATCGTAATAAAAACAACAGCTGTTTGCCAAAATGAATTCATTAGTCAGCACCTGCTATTATTTTCTTAATGTTTGAAGGGATGCCGAGGGCATTGCTCCCAACTTCACCATGAAGCCCAGGATGCGGCAGTCGGAGGACGGCGTGAAGCTGACCATCGAGTGTGAGCTGATGGCCGACCCGGAGCCCGAGGTGACCTGGTACCGGGGCAACAGCGTGCTACGGGATGGCGGCCGGTTCCGGCTGACCTTCAGCCCCGACGCTGAGTACTACTTCCTGGCGCTGGAGATTACGGATGTCACTGAGAAGGATGGCGGGGAGTATAAGATTGTGGCCAGCAACAAGCTGGGCACCGCCACGAACACCATCAAGCTCAACTTCCAGAGTGAGTCGAGGGCCTGATTTTCCCTTAGTCTTGACTTTGTCTCAGGTTTGGCTTCATGTTTACAAACAAATGAGAACATTCTAAACCTCGGGCATACATTAAGCTTGGGCCTCCTCCCCAAAAAATGTGGCCCAACCTAACAAATTGAGTCACAAGTCTCCAGAGCCAGTTTTGAGTGAAAAGCCTTCAGGAAAGTCTGGCACCTACCAATCAATGGGAGCTCTCAACATTTTTCACTCATTGTCTATATTTGTCTATTATGAGGATGCTGAACTAGGTGATAGATCAGAACAATAGTGTGTTCTGTCTTGTGCATGCTTTGATGCACAGATTGATGGCCATAACCACTTCATGCCGGGGCATTTTTCAATGTTGAGGATGCTGGGCCGGCATGACTATCATTTTTTTCAGTTGTCAAAATTCTTCAAAAATTCATCATTTCATTTAACGGTCGTTTATAGCCGCACAAAGTAATCTTTAGGTACTACTCTAAGTTGACAGGTGACCTTCATTGACACCCAATTATTTCAGCCAGGCCTGCAGCCTTGTAAACAGAGCCCAGATTGTGCGGTGTTGTATAACTGTCTTTTGTTCACGAACCTGGCTCAGTGCACTGCTGACCTCTTTTCAATGTGTGGCTCATCACTGTGGTGGTGGAGCGCTTTTGTCCCCGGTGGTAATCCACTTGCTCTCAATGCCCCAAACCCTGGTATAGGGTTCAAAACAAGGCTGGATTATCACCACTTTTGAGAGTGAAAAATGTCAGTAATGTCCAGCAGCCTGGTCTTTTGTTCGGAGTACGGTCTTTTGTTTCAGGGCCCTGTTTCCCATGTCCGAGTTCGGAGACCCCGGCCACGCATATAAACCATACTTCTCCGATTCCGGAGTCCCCGGCAGGAGGTGGTTAAGACTTACATTTGGGGATCCAGTCACAAATGACCTGATGTTTAGAGCTTATAACCCTCAATCATTGGGTCAGAAGTAGATCTGACTACTAAGCATGTGTTGTGGTCTCAATATAATCACATCACTCCTACATGCTCTCCTTCACTCAGGAGGTATAAATGGGTAACTGTAGGGGCAGATATTATCATTTTGTTTGATTGGTCATTTGTATCTGAAAAGCTGAGATGGTTTTTAGGAAATGTTCAAGGGCCTATGAGTAGAGATAATGATGTGGTACTTTGAATACTAGTACTGCTGGATATTTTAGCTTCATCACTTATGGATTATATGTTATTGTGATGATGTTTGTCTTACGTCAGAACTCAGAATCAGTTCTAAACTTTCACTGTTCGTATAGGGAGCAGTAGTTGACAAAGGAAATAATGATGGATTCAGAGTTATGTGTATCAGACAATGGCTTATGCCTTCTATTTTTATTCCAATGTAGCCGGTGCCCCGTCATTCACCATGCAGCCCAAGATCGAGCAGTCCTCGGATGGCCGCAACCTGACCTTCCAGTGTGAGCTGACGGCTGACCCCCGACCCACGCTGACCTGGTACAAGGACGACGTGCCGCTGGCCACCAGTGGGCGCATCAAGATGAACGTGGAGCAGGACGACAACATCTTCTTCCTCACGCTCGGCATCACTGACGTGTCGGCCAAGGATGCCGGCAAGTACAAGATCGTGGCACAGAACGAACACGGTGATGCTAAGTCCACCATCGACTTGAACTTTGAGGGTGGGGCAGAGGAACCACCTAAGCCACCGGTGTAAGTCAACATTTTAGCCCCCCTTTCAAAACTCCTAGAAATGTGGCATAATAGCCTTTGTGACTAAATCGCGTGTATGACTATGAGTCTTAAGCCACATCTAAAGTACTTTGCTGTGACTGGAACTAATGCATGTACCTATGAAAGCCACCAGGTAGTAACCACATCCATTTTCTATTGACTTGGTTCTTGTTTCTAGCTGTAGCAAGGTGACTTGAACCATAGAGGAAGGATACAGAAGGAGTTTGCAACTCTGGCACTTCAAAGTGTTGGCAAATGATGGTTGCCGCCGAGTCAGACGAATAATAGAAAACATTCCAAAAATGCCTGATTACTGCCTGCATCTAAGCCGGACACGCGGGGCCAGTAATATCCTAGCAACAGTTGTAGTGTTTTGCTTGCAATTAAGTACAAATTATTGCTGTGACCAGGAAATAGAGAGAGAGAAATTCTTGATATTAGACCTACTTTTGCCATCGTAAATAAACTTTAAAAATTTTGATACACTGTTCCATTATCCATGCAAAGTTTGTAATTTTATTCTCCTCCCTCCAATACATCAGTGTTCAAAGACTTGGTATGAATTTGGCTAAGACTGGCCAACAATATGTTGACTTTTACTGGAAAGCTAAGTTCATAAGTAACAAAATGCGCTATTTCATCACAGGGAGTGGTCATGAAATCTCATAAAAAATACGCCTCTGTGCAAATGCCATTGTAAAAAATGATTCAAACAAAACACAAAATCTTGTAAACAGCCGGGCTGTTTATTCCCAAAATAACTCCAGAAGAAAGTGCTCATTAAGGGCAATGACTGCACATATAGATTTAGGGCACACAGCATAATGCAAGCAACTGTGCAAGCATTAAATTTTATGTTGTCGTGAGATCATACTGAGCACCAACAAATACATGAATATTCAATTTCCTATACCTCAGTGCACAAAGTTTTAAGGATGCAGGTTACCACGACAAATTGTGGTGGTGATCATAGGGTACACAGGGGTTACGTGGTTGTGAAACAGATGGTGCATAGCAAGCGTTCGTTGCGCTCTGGCTGTGAGCATACCAGGCATGCCAGAAAGTGGTAATTGGCCAGATGTTACAGCCCGGGCTGTTCAAACTCCTTCTGTGTCCTTCTATGCTTACAGCTTATAGTACATTTTCCCTGGAATGTTAATGAAAATTTGCACCATTGTAAACCTCAGTGTTTCAGGTTGAATTGTACGTATTGGTGGACAAAAACATGATCAAATGCACATTTATTTTTCCTTTATATACATGTACCATAGGACGATACCGTCAAACTTTACATTTCTTTTATGACTTCATTTGTAATACTAGATTTCCATTGAAGACAGATCTGTTCAAAAACCTTTGACCAAAAAGTAGTCTTTGCAGTCAAACTGATATCAAAAGTCAGTATGAGGTATGCTGTGCAGTTTTGCAAGTGACTTGATATTTTTAACCATTTCACGTGGAATGGTGTGTAAACATAGGTATTTCCTGTGTTGGAAATGGAGGGTGTTCAAACATGCTCTGACTTGTTTTGTATTTAGTGCTGCATGATATCTTTACTGGTCCCCACAACTGAGTGATTCCCAAGTTATTGCTTGGAGGTTTAGTGTAGAGCCCTCAAGTGGTCATGGGCCAAGGCTGGGCTTTGTATCACATGTAGCTATGCAACGTTGTTTCAAAGTATTTAAAACGCAACAATGCATTTAAGAAATGTTGCACAAATCTTGAACAAATAATCACCAAGGGTCAGCATATGTAAAGTCCAACTTTGTAAATGACTGTCTTTATGGTACCTGGTACCTGGAAAAAGTTGGTATTTTTGGCCAAAGATAATCCCGCGCCCAGGACAAGTGTGACATTGAATAACACCATTGGCAAGTTGCTCAATTGAGCAATGTTTGTTTTACAAACAGGAAAGGCACCCCTCCCTCATTTGTGGGCAATCCGGCTATGCGGCAGTCGGACGATGGCTCCTCAGTCTACTTCGACTGCCAGCTGACGGGCGACCCAAAACCCGAGATCATCTGGACGCTGGGTAACAAGCGCATCCCGACAGGCGGCAAATACAACATCAAGCTGGAGCCCAAGGGGATGAAGCAGTATATGCTGGTGCTGAGCATGGACAACATCAGCCCCAAGGACGGCGGGACCTATTTGGTGTTTGCACGCAACGATGCCGGGGAAGCCAGAACCACCATCAACCTCAACTTTGACGGTGAGTGCCGGTACCTACACAGACTTCCTGAGCTACCATTTTTGAACATGCTTACTCCTTAAAAGATCCCTTACTGCTCCATTTTGCCTTGAAATTAATCCGTAGGGGATTATAAAACTAATCCTGGAAGGTTTGTTCACATGGTTTTACTGACCTGACCCCCTACCATTAACAGTAGGCTGGTCAATGGGATTCATAAAGTCGAAGCATTTTCACCACATTTATAAATTATTTATGTAACTACGGATGTGCACGCATATTATCAGCATGTTCCAAAGAACGGGAAAACCCAGAAGTGGGCACCAGTTTCATGGAAGACACATAGAAATTTGCTAAGTATAATAAACATTTGCTCAGCAAAACAGGTTACCAGCCAAACTGGGATGTTATGTAACAGTATATTGCGTGTGACTGGTACAGCTGAGGTTCGTTTAGCACATGCATTTGCCAAGCAAACTTGCTCAGTGGCTGTTTGAAATTCTGTCTACATCATGACCCCAGTATCCCTTATTTGATAAAGAGGTCTGTAATGAACAAAACAAATTATGAACTGAGACTGTCACTCACGTCTTACCCGACAGTTCGCGAGGCTAACAAGGAGGGTGCCCCCACCTTCATTGAGAAGCCAACCATCAAGCAGGAGGATAACGGCCGTCGTTTGGTCATGGAGTGCAAGGTTATGGCGGACCCCAGGCCCAAGGTGAGCATTCAAATTAGTTTTGCCTGTTCTCAGGACCGGTGGATAGTTGGCTACATTATACTATGACCCAGCTTTTTTCACTAACTTTGAGCATCAAACTAAGAAAGAAACTATGTCCAGGGGTGAGATTTGTCAGGATTTTTCCAACAACGTTTATTAAAATCTGTGAAATCCGGAGTTTACCATTAAGGTGTTTTTAATAAGAAACATTGACAGATCACAATAAATTGGTCTTGTAAGAAGTGCCTTTGGGCACACATAATTGTATACTGTAGCCCCTATGCTGCTGTGGGGCCCCCCAAGCCTCTAGTGATTCTTTCATGGGTATTTTATTTTTCACTCAGTCTCACCCTTGTGTATCATCACAAAGTAGCGACAAAGTTTGAAAATTTGCAGGAAAATGTGACGTGATCCAAGAACACCGTTCACATGGTGAGCTGTGTCATTTTGGTGCATATCAACTTCAAACTGATCTGGACACTGTCCTCTTTTCAAAACTGTTTAGTTCATGATTCTAGACAACCTAGATTCCTGTTGTAGACAACCTAGAATCATAAATGTAATATATCTGAAAACAAGATTGTGTCCATACTAAGTGCCAGTTTATATGCACCCAAATTGCATACATGTAGCTCACCATGTGAAGGGTTTTTACAGATCACATCACAAATTCTCTTATGTGAGAAGAGTTTGTCATTAGCTTAAAACACAAACTGCAATTTTTGTTTTAGATTTTCCAAGTTTTGAAAAGAATCCACAGGAAATTACAAACTTAGTTTTACAATCACAGCGTGTGACTTGTAAGTTCATCTTGTTATTGACAGCTAAAGAATGTTTCAGTTGGGCTACTTGTATTTTCTGGCTTTTCAACCCTTTGACACTATGTGGGTGTAGCGTTTGCGTGTTGAAATATTGCAAAGTTATAAAAGGCTGCCAAGAATATGTAGCATTATTTTAAAAGAACTGTAATTAGTTATCTGTGGCCAAAGACTTTTTAGGTAAGACTTCCAACGGTCTATCCCACAATACATTGCTACCACATTTGCTGTGGCCTTCAGTCTCACATTCAGTGTGCAAGGTTATTTGAAGTGCCCAGAGTACAAGGTTCAGCTTAACTTTGCCCTGGGAACAGGGTTGATATAAAGTGGCGCATCACATTGGCCACATTGGCAGCATTCCAAGCATGCCAGTCCAGGGTCCTGGCAAATTGCCAAGCTGTCCCAGAGTTATATGAGTCAGGAACTGAGAATTTTATGTGCCATCATCGTTATTATTTGGTTCATTGGATCATGTTTGCCTCATGTCATCTGCCTGCAAATGCCATTAAAATAAAGTCCTCTGCTAAATAAACTATTATTTGAAATAACTTCAAGGGTCAGACAGCGCAACATATCCAAATAATTTACATTATTGTTCAGAATCATAAACTGTACCAAGAAATAATTTGTTTGGTAGCAGAAGTACATTCTGTAATGTTAAGAGTTAAATGCACTAGATTGCTGATTTTTTTATGGCACACATAGATGTCTGGGCGTAGTTCAGTGAAGGTAGTTGTGGCAGTGTGTCTTGATAAAGGACACAATGACCTCTGTGAGATTGAGACCAGCAATTTTTGCAGTAGAATATCTTTCCTAATTTCATAGTATGGTTATCAATGACCGAATTCTTCTATAACACTCTTGGTACTGTTTTCAGGTACTCAAGCACTGGGCATACTCATCCGTATTCATTCACTCATTCATTAGTAATCTTTCTTTTCCAGTTCACTTCACAGGGCCATGGATTTCTTTGCACACATGTACATGTATATACAGGACTATTTTGTTTGACAGTACAGGCCAAGAAGCAGTAGTGTCCCCTCTTCTATTGTGGGCTGCATACTTAGCTTTGTTTTGTAATGCAGAGTGCCGATCCCAAAACTCCCAATTTCTTTGTGTGTAAGTTCAACAGGTTTTTTCCTGAATGAGGTGGAGTGTAACACACTGGTGCTTGTTTTGCATGAAAATGAGATGTGAGCCTAGTATGGAAACACTATTGGGTGTGCCTGGGCAGGGCATTTTTTGATCATGACATGAACTGAGGGAGTAGAGTCTGCTGATTGTCAGAGTTGTGTGCTTTTCTGTGCCTGTTTTCTGCCCTTTTGCTGCACAAGAAGCAGATTATTACAGACTACTTAAGGCAGTTGAGTGAAACCTAGAGTGGTTAGATCAACAATCCAGGATTTAAAACAGCAAGAAAACTGTTAATATTTGAGTCATTGTTGGAGTTAGATATTTGTGATGTGCTATTGTGATGAATGTTAGAAATTAATGACGGGTAGTCTCCCTCAAGAACTGAACAAATATAATGTTAAGGTAATCATTTCAGAGATTTCGCCTTGTGTAAGTTTGTGGTATTTGGGCATTATTATTTGTGTTTTGGCCAAGTTTTTGTTTTAAAATTAGGTGGCCCAAATCGTATCTCATGCAGGAAGTGCCTGACACTGAAAGGGGGGTGATGCCTGATGAAGACCTCTTTCTTGGGTTTGACGATGTGCCTTTGAACCTGTGTTGCAGAGACGACTGAGGGCACTGTGATGGATTGAATGAACTCGAGTTGCCCTAGATCAACCATCACGGACTATTATGTGACAATGAGAGACCACACACCACAATCCTTCTCACCAATTTTATTGCGGTGAACTGTATTGTCTTTTAATATTCTGTAATCTGAACATCTCGTGAACTTTTGACAACTTCTGGTATGTTAACCTGTTAAAAACTCCAATTCGTCACATGATGGAGTGAGTGAAGTTGAAGGCGTGATTTTTAATCTGGTGTATTTTCGAAACTTGACTTCATTTTGTATGACACAGACTTTTAGTACCACTAACAATTGAGGCACCAGATCTGAGCTTGTAATGAAATAATCCCCCCAATACTTGTATTTACTCACTAGACCCTTTATTGCGTAGTCCAGGTCAGAATGTTATTGGCATTCAACATTCATTTTTTATGCAGGTGATGAGAATCTTTTATCTGCATAACTTCAGAATTTGATTGTATCTGTGTGGCCTCTGTCAGTACCGGTACCTTACACCGTGGTGTAGTCATTTCCAGAGACCTAAACCACCGATAGTCCTGTGGTTTTGAGGTTTATTTTTATTTATTTTCGTGTGAAGAGAGGTACCACAGATACTTATTTACCCTAAGTGGTTAATAGACCTCCGAATCACTCATAGTACAGATATACAACTCCAACTGTGGTCTTTTGATGTACATAGTGGATTAAATCAACATATTTTTGATGACTTGAATTAATGAATTTGTAAATATCGAAGGCAGAAGAAAAAGAGCTGTAAATAAAATTGAACAGGAATTGTGTAAACAGACACAAGTTGTCCTTGTACTTATTTGGAGGTTGCAGTCTTTCCAGTCACTTGACTGTGCCAAATCTGTAGAATTAACTGTGACAGTCGATTTGAGTTGTATATTGTATTGCAGGATTCATTGTCCTGTTATTACCAGTAGGATTTAGTCATCAATGCCTTTGCTGTTCACGTTGATATTGCCTCTGGAATCACTGAGTGCCATTTTTCATGCATTTTAAATGTCACTGTGATTGTCACTTTCCTGTAATTTGTCATAGCTGTTGGCTGCGCTATTGTCACTGTTATTTGATATGTTGCCTCATTCATTTTCACTGGTGTCCACACTTCAGTTTTCATTTCTGGCTGCCTTATTCATTGCAATTTTTATTGTCACCATCAACATCACTGGCATCGCCAATATAATTGCCATTGTCAGGTGGTGTGGTACTACAACAACAAGGAGCTGAAGGATGCTGGGCGCTACCGCCTGCGCACCACCAAGCAGGGCAAGATCTATGTCTTGGTGCTGGATCTGTCTGGTGTCACCCCTCAGGACATGGGTGTCTACAAAGTGGTGGCTGAGAACGAGAAGGGCAAGGCCTCCTCCACGATGACCGTCAACTTTGAAGGTAACAAAAGAAGGCAGAGTTAACGTCTTGCACAATGCTGTAGCTGAGTCCTTCGCAAGTACTTCACTCAAATACTACAAAATATTCGGAAGCACCTCAGAAGTAGCCTATTTTCAGTGTAAGCCACAAACCTGTCATGATGAAGTGTAACAGAGACATCCTTTTCCTTTATTTCTCATTCACTGTTGGCAGTGATAGTACGTGTACTTCTGGCGTTCGTGCAAAGTACTTGACTATATGTACTTCATTGCTCTGACATATACATGTACATGCTGATAAGTATTATTATTATTGTTAATCATTTCTGGCGATGACACCAAGGTTTCCTCAAAAGTGCCCGAGGCACTTCATATGGGTCTGAGAATGAGGACTCAAGGTGTGTTACTCAGGTATTGTAATCACCTTGTCTGAGTCACAGTTTGAGAGTTGAATTTGAGCTTGATTTGATCCTTGTTGGAAATTGAAATGTTTGGATTGCTATTTATTTCAAAATAGAATCCCGAAAGAGGGACCATGTATAATAATTCAAGTGTCCATCTCATTCTGTTTTTCGACAAGTTCTCTTTCATGCATCTGTACTTTAAAATTCCTTCAGGTCTTATGTGTACATGTTTCATTTAACCTTAGACAGCTCTTAATCTTTCCTTTGTCCACAACTTTGGAACACTACCCAGAGAGCAGAGGGTAAGCTTAAATATTCACTTGTTTGTGTCTGATTGTGCAGTCAAAGACAAGCGTTTTCCACGGAAGTTTGATGTCACTGCGGATGTTGCTAAGGTCCATGTGGACTTTCCACCCACCTCCATGGAGACCATCGACCTGGGGCCGGACTTTGGCACCCTGGAGCTGCTCATGCCGGAGATGGAGAAAGGCGGACCCATGGAGATTGAGCTGAGCAGCAAAGGGCCAGAGGTCCAGGAGAAGCCGGTAGTTAAGGACACAGCACCGGTCATTTCTGAACCTCTTCAAGATGTGGTAACTATTTTACTTATACAACATAAACTGTCATGAGCCAACTGAATGTTTCTACTCCCCCTAGATGGGATGCTAGTCCATCCCAGGCTACTCTTCAGCTAATGGTGGTACCATTTATAATCCTCGGAGAGAGGCAAGTTGGGATAAAGTGGCTTGCCCAAGGACACATATGGCTAGCGACTGAATTGGAGCCCCAGACCCTCTTATTATGAGTCCTTAACTCTAACTACAAGGCCTCATTGTGTCCCTGCAAATACACGAGATTTGATAAATTAGGGAACAATTTCATAGGGGTATCAAGCGTGAAGATTTACTAAAAACCAAAACAATTGCTTAGCAAGAACAGGTTACCAACCAAAATGCCATTTGATGTGAGTTAATATACTTGAAGCCAGTTCCCTAGATTATTTTGCTTTGTTGTATTCTCCGCTTAGCTGTTTCCTGATGTGGATTTGATGCTAATGAATTTGGAATCCACTAGGCAATGTGCTTAGCATTTTGCTAAGCTTATTTTGAAATCTGATTAGGTTCGAGAAATATTTTAACCACTTCCTGCCAGGTGGAGTTTGCACATGTCGGACAAGTTGCGAGGTGATTTTTCATGATTTTCCACTTTCAACATTAATTCAGAATTTTTGCCCTGTCCAGCATATTAAAAAATCCTAAATTAATTAACATCTCCCTGGCGCAAAATCCTTCCTTGGACATGTTTGAAATAGCTTTCAAAATTGTAAAAAAATTCATAACTTTACTGGACGCTTACACCCACACAAATGACTGTCTGGTGGTTATTCTAATCTGACAGGCAGGCTCCATTGATGCCGGGGTATTGCAGCCAGGCCTGCCGCTTAGTAAAAAAATACATCTTTAAAATAGTTTGCGGTACCCACTTCTTCACCTGACTCGGACCTGCCAGCCGACCCCGGCAAGCTCGGTGGTCGAGTGGTTGAGAAGTCTGCACTAGTAAGCAGGAGGTTGTGGGTTCAAGTCCCACCCTAGTAAGCTTGTGACTTTTTTCGCAAGCTCTCGGACAAGCACTGAGCATACAGTGTTTATGAATAATATATACGTCGGGTAAGGGCAAAACCCGTAATATAAATTAGTAAAGAGAGCCCAGAATTGTGCGGTGTTGCGTAATTTCCTTTGTTCCCGAAATTGGCCCAGTGTGCTGCTGAATGGCGGTGGCGTCTTTACAAATACGGCCAGATTAGGGTGCGGTGGTATTGTATTGCTCATCGCTGGAGTGCTGGAGCACTTTTGTCCCCACTGATAATCTCTGGATGCAGAATGCAGCAAACAGTGGTATACTGTTTCAAAACAATAAAGGATTACCTCTGAAAATGCCAGCACTCTGTGCTGAAAATTTTTGGCAATTCCCAGCAGCTCGGTCTTTTGTTCCGAGGTCGGTCTTTCAATACAAGGCCCAGTTCCTTTGTCTGATTTTGGGCACTCCGGCCATGCGTATAAAGCCAACATCTCTGGTAAGCAGTGGTTAAGCAGATTGAAAAATTTGATAAGCAGAACAGCAGCCTTATGAGCAGTTAGTTAAGCACGTTTTGAAATGCAGCAAACAAAGTTTAAAATGTCAGGGACAAAGCAGATTCAGATATTAAAACAACTTTTTGATGCAAGTTTTGAAAAGGTTGAACAGAAGTGTATCTAGGCTGATCGAGTCATGAGTAACTGACAATGAAAACATGAAGGGCATACCTTTTTTCGAAAGGGTCCTGATTGGTCTTTATTTCTTTGTGTGTGTTTGCAGGATGTACAAGATGGCACCTCCGTTGAATTCAGATGCAAAATCATTGGCAAAGTCACCAAGGTCATCTGGTACAGGTGGGGAACCCTTGAGTGCAGTACGGTAGCTTGTTACCAGGGAAGAGGGGACCTGTGATTACTTTCTCTGAGAGTCTGTCCAACTACTTAGCTACAGTTGGAAATAACATGGATACCTGTGGATGGCACTGGCTAGTGGCTGCAGCTACTTCCCATAGACATGTGTTAATCCTAGCCACAGTCAGTTAGTTCAAACAAAGCCTTATGTTCACCTGTCTGTAAAGACCCAGTGTTATACTTTTGATAGCATTTCTCAACACTCATGTGGTGGGTAGCCAGGGAATTTTGTATTTTGTTGTTCATGTGAAAGTCCACTCCATCATTTGGTGGATTCAGGCTACTCTATGTCAGCTCAAAACAAAATCTTGTTGAGGGCTGAGTGAGATGAAACATTCTTATTTTTTAAGTTTTGAATCAACACATTATTATAACAGTGACAACCTACGCACAATGCACAATATTCAAATTGAAAAGTATGTATATGAATATTCCATTATTAATTAACCCTAACTCTTCTCAATCCTTCACCTGTTGGAGGACTGAGGAGTGTCAGGGTTAATTGTTAAAATATTTCTTTATCTGGCACTGGTCTGCTATTGCTCAATATTATTCAATTCAATAGTTATTGTACCAAAAGTACTGATTTTTCTTATAATGTTCTTGTGCTTTCTATTTGCTCAGAGACGGCAAGGAAATTCGGCCCTCTTATAACATCAAGATGTCTCAGCAGGGCGACATCTACATCTTGCGCATGCCCAGGGTCGTGGCCAGAGACAGCGGTGACTACAGCGTCGTGGCAGTTGGGCCCGGTGGGGAGGCCAAGTCCGAAGCCGAACTTTTTGTTGACGGTAAGTTTTTTATTTGTGCTTTTTACGTTTGCCATTTCTTTCTTTCCAGATCACTGGTCTGATTTTGTGATGAGACTTGAATGCACTGTTTCACCAGTACAACTACCATTATGGTGTAGCTTCCAGTTGTAACCTATCTGACAATTATGCCTAAACACCGCCGTTGCCCTGCATGATGCTGTCAAGATCAGCAGATTCTCTAGTGGATATGCTGTTGGATCAACTCCTAGACTGTAATGAGCAAATCTAAGGAAAGAATCACGATGCCCGCTCACAAAGCACAATGCCTGTAAGACAAAACATAAACTTGCATAAGTCTTCTGCACTGTTGGCATATACTATTCAAATGCTGTCAATGCAAATCAGTGTAATATACTCAAATACCGATGAAGCTGGTATCATGTATACTGTGCGCCCTGTAGGCAAAACAGAAAAATGAAGTCATCTAATTAATTAGGCAACTAAACTTTCATTACACAGGCTTGAGCGAAGTGTCCCTAAGTCATAAGAGCTACATTCTAATTGAAACAAAATTAGTGACTACCACAACTCTGCTTCTTACTCACACACACGTGGCATAGCTCATCACTCAGTACATAATCAAAATCTATACAGAATATCAAGAGGATATAAGCACTCAAAGAGAAAGTATGCAAGAGAATCAAGGCTCACACACAATCTGAAATGGTTCAAATAATCACAAGACAGAATTATACAGAACATTCACTGTTTATGCCAAAGAGAATTGCAGTAACACTAAAATAAAAGTTTAAACAAGATTCAAGTGATTGATGTGTTCATCTAAGAATAATACAGAAACATTCACAGTTTATGCCAAAGAGAATTGCAGTAACACTAAAATAAAAGTTTAAACAAGATTCAAGTGATTGATGTGTTCATCTAAGAATTATACAGAAACATTAAGATTTCTACAGCATCTCTGAAAAGATAGCTCAGTTGAAATATACAAAAAAGTGGGCTGCACACCATCCACCCCCTCTCTGTCTGTCAGCCACATCAGCTTCCTTCCCCCCAGTGGCAACTGGAGGAATGTGTCAATGTGGTATTTCTATGGGTAGCTCTCTCAAGCTGCAGTCTGCAACTGAGATACATGTACTTAATTGGCCCATGAGACACCCTAATGTGTCCCCATAGGCTCTGCTCTTGATTGAACACCACCTGACTATCTCTCCACTGAAATATTCCGGGCTTGGGAGTCTTCATCTTCGTTTCGTATCTTGGCCAGTACCCTGCACACACAACCCCCCCAAAATAGAGAAATTCAATAAATCAAATTTCTCTATCAACCCTTTTGTGTGGTTGGGGACTATCCTTGAGTCCCTGTGTCTGAAAAATTATTACACAGTCCAGGCGGTACTGCTGGGCTAGTCGTTGAATCCTTCTGGGATAGTGTCTTGCTCTGCTGTGCACTGCTTAACTCGACCCATCCTGACCCTGGGCTTCAGGATTTTCTTCCTGACTTCTTGCGACTGCCTCTTTGGCACTTTCTGTCACGTCATCTTGACGCAAAGTTTCATCCTGTGCCTCACTCTGTGAAAGTCCTGTCTGTTCTACTAGAGGGCTTTCTGTCACCACCTCTTTCAGGCTCTACTTCACCAACATGTGCCTGTAGCCCATTTCAACTTGATATGGACAACCATGTACACCCGACAATTGTTTCACTCCCCGCGGAATTATGCAGCTGGACTAGCTGTCCCCCCTTTTAGACCTGTCTTTGTCACCTTTTGGGTGCAATTTCTTTTCTGCCCACAGTTTTTTTTGCCAAGGTTCTCTCTTGATCATTCATATGCCCTTCTCATATTGCTTTGCTGTTCTTCAAAGTCTCTCTTGGTGTCGTTCTCTGTGTCTCGACATCTAGTGGTCAGAACTACAGGTGTGCTGACCTCCCTCCTCAAAATCATCATGTTAGGGGATTCCCCCCTGTCAATTCTTGTGATGTGCTCCGATATGCAAAGATGGCACATAGGAGCATCTCATCCCAATCTCTTTGTCTCCTCTTTGGTTTACTGATTTTATGCTGGCATCAGTGAGAACTTTCTCTCCCCATCCCCTAGTTTGGACAACACTGCACAGATGCTTGCTCCATCTGTGTTGGTGTTGAGGATGAAGTCGCCCTCTGGAACGGGGTCGACCGTGATTGGAGCAGCCTGGAGCTTACTCTTAATTCCTTCAAATGTATTCTTGCATTTGAAGGCATCTTCGACTTCTCAGTCAAGGCATGCAGAGGACTAGCCATCTCCACAAAACCTCTGCTGTACTTTAAGTAATAGGACGCATGGCTGAGAAAGCTTCTCACATTCTGTACACACTTCGTCCCTGGCCACTCTGCCACTTCTTTCACCTTCTCAAAGCATATCAAAGCATTTACATGTATAAGGCACACAGTATATCACATTTTCTTTAATTCAAAGGCACTAATTTATTGTCACTATCCCTGCACATTGAGCTCACAACATCTGAACATTCCTGAAACCATCTCAGCTCCCTGGGGAGTATACTAGCCTGATGCTGCCATATCAGGCGCAAATGGCTAAGCATAATTTGACCATATCAGCCCTCACAAGTATCCATGTACAGTATTCCTAGTTGGAGAGAGGCATGTAGGTGTAAGATCACATCACACTGCCACCAGCTGGATTTGAAGCCCCGACCCTATGATCAGAAGCTACAAACCCTAACACTAGGCCACATCCCCCCAAATCTACCACAAGTTTTTCCACTTGCCAAAGGTATGGCATCTTTTGATCAGATACACTCCTCTTGTACAGGTCTTGCAAATATACTAACAAACCCTCTCCTACTTCTGCTGGCTCATTTATTTCTCTTTGGATGACCTGAGTTCCACCGTGGTGACCACTCCTGCATTTGTTTCTTTCTTTTCAACTCAGTGATCTGGCCAGAACTATGCCTTTTTTGCCACATTTCCACCTCCAACAAGGGGCTCTTATACAGCTAACCCTTCCAGCTAGGCACCACCGATATTGTATTTTGGCCGGTACCAATATATCGTTTTTTTTATATCGAAATTATTGATATGTATCAAATTTTATTCATTTATTGCATGCCTTAGGTATTGTAACAGGCGTGAATGGCTGTTAAATTGTTCTAAGGGTTCACCCCTACACCGCAGTGGTGTGATCCAATTGATTTCATGATATGTTCTGGCGTCGGTATTGAGTATGTTGCCTACACACTGCCATGCATAGTGATATCATTAGCATGCTAGTCTACGTACGTTTGGTTAGCAAATAATTCTCTCTGGAGGATAAATTTTGTGATATTTTCGAGGCAAAGTGTACGTGAATTATTGAGTGCAAGACTGGGATAGGTGCCTAAATTTATTCTTCAAATGTCGCCATATAAGCCGCCCGGAGTATAAGCAACAGGGACATTTTTCACTCGGCGTGAGAACCTTTGTAAGCGGTGGCTTATCGAAAATTACGGTAATGTGACAATGCACTTTCGTATATTTTTAATAAAGTTCATTTTTCAGTAGTGATTCATGTATTTTCGATACATTTTTCAATATTGATTTTTTTGAAATTTCAATATTTTTGATATTTCTCCAAAATCCGATATTTTTAATATATTTATATTACCAAATAACTAACATCGGCAATATCGACATCAAACCCATATCAATAATATCGATATATCGACGGTGCTTACTTCCAGCCTTTCCTCTTTCTGAGCTGTACTGCCCAGCATCACAGTCTTGTGTCTGTGGGAAATCACTGTGGGTTATGTTACCACTACTTTTCCCACTAGGAGATCTACGGCACCACTGGGACACCCTATCCTCTCTTGCTTGATTCTCTACTCCTGGGTCTAGAAGTCCAAATACCCCCCAGATAAGAGAAAGACCCTACCCAAAACACCTGGGCAGATCTCGTCTATGAGGACTGCCTTCACTGGGTGCTTGGTCTTACCTACTTGCACACCTTCCCAAGCTGTACCTAGGACAGCAAGGGGACTCTCATCAACCTGTCTCACTTGAACTTGCCCTTTGTTCATGACTGGCCTCTTCTGGTATCTGATACTACATTACTCGTGAGCATTTCTTTGGCGCTTGTGACAATTAAAAATCGACACCTCATTCCTCTCACCACTCGATCCACTACAGTCCACCCTGGGGACTAAGGTTGGCCAGTGGAAGGGTCACTTTCACTTTGCCATCCTCTGATCTCCTCTTCTCTACGGCCTGGTCTCGTCAACCGGGCTGTCTCTTGGGCCTTTCAATATTCCCAGCCTTCCCATGGACCTTATGGGTGACTGGAACCTGTTTCCTTACTTCTGGGTTTGCTTTTTGGGGTTCTTGCACTCTCAGAGAAGGCTTTCCTTGCTACACCTATTAAAAGTCACTTTGGTCACCTTGCCTGTTCTTGAAAGGTCTCCTCTTCCTCTGCTGAGGGTTCAGCCCACATAGATACCCTATATTTACCCTATGCCAGTTGTGACAACTTTGTCAACATTTCAAGTTATTCAATCCACCCTCTAGCTTGCTAAATTTCTGTTCCACCCCAGAGTATAATGCTCTCACCATTTTGGCGGGCTTACCATCAAGCATTTGGTGCTGACGCTTTCAAAATTCTTGGTTCATAAAGCTTCCTTGATAGCTTCACTCCAAAACTTCTTATGAGCACGGTTTATGCCTCCCCGTGTAGACCAACTTTTCACTGCCTCTAGAAAGTGATTCTTTGCCAATTGGTCATTCAGTTCCTCCTGAATATCACAGTATGTCTTGACCACAGACTGTGGCTTATCCAATGGTCTCTTTAGAGTTCTCTCACTGATACATGTACCTGGGCTCATTGAGGTCATTTTCACTCCGGTGACTTGAACCAAACCTGTCAAGCATTTTCACCAGCTCACTATATGAGTGCAGTTGCAGACTGGCAACCAAATACATATAGGCAGCTGCCTGGTCTTCGTTCTACTTGTTCACTACTCTGCACAATTCAAAGTGCTGGAAATATTCGTTGCCCAACACCTTGCCATACACGTAGTATCTGTCAGGGATGACATTTGGGAAACAGTTTGGCAGTTCTAATGTCTTATACTTGTTCCTTTCACAAACTCTCTTTCCCTCTTCAGAGACCATGGGCACTGATGAAGTGGTGTTCGTTTTCTCTACCTGGCTGCTGCTGACCTCATCCACTGGATGGGTTGTAAAGCTTAACAGCTATTTCTTGCGGGATCTTTGCCGCAATGTGCAGGGTCGAGTTACAGCATCTCTGCTCCCTGATCTGTCCTACTCTGTACCTGAGCCCTGAAAGGACTCAATTTTCCTCTATTACTCTTAGGATGGTCACTGGTCAGACTCCTTCCAAACCAGTCACTCTTTGAGGAGTACTTCCTTCTAAGTTCTACTGTCTTTCCACCCTTGAGAAGTACCTCTGGTGAGCTACATGTACATGTACCTGAAGCCACCAGATTACGTTTCTCCAACTGAGAGACATAGCCAGAGCTTACTAGTGGCAACCTGAATTCAGTCTCCAAATCCACTTGTTTACTCACATACCTGTTCTTCCTGGGTTTGTCTGAGCCACTCCCCTCTGGGGGAGTTTTCTGATCTCTCATTGTAACTTTTAATGACTTCTAATGACATTGTCGTTTGCCATGAAATCTCTCTCCCACTGTAGGAGTTGGGTTTCTAACTTAAGCCTCTGCATATCTGTTTCCATACTCACAGGACTCTGTCTGTTCATACTATTGCTCTATTGAAAATGGGACATGCACCTTCCTGTTTCTCCTGGCAGGATTACTACACTTGCCCACTTTCTTTTTCTGTGTTTTTGACATTTCAGACTCACTTGCCAGTATGGGAAAACTGCCCCAACTTCAGAGAGCGATATACTAGTACACCACATTTTGTGTTTATTCCCAAGGAGTGAGTCTAGGTTTTAACTGTTGAAAGATACCCGGTATCTCCAATCGTTGAGAAAGTCATCAGACTTAAATCTTAATTCTGCTTTGACTCATAAGTCTGATGAGAAATATGAAGGCCCAGGGGAAGGGGGGTTGTTTTGGTGGAAATATACCACTGATTGGTAATTGATGGGTGACTTGTTGAACATGTTGAACTGACACAACCTTACACAAGCACATGATGAGGAATTATCAGCAAGAACAATGTGAACTTATTTAATAATCTTCTCCTTTATTATTGGGAATTATTTATGTTACACAAGTGGATTTCAGTCATTCAGTAGTTGTACAGTTTTAAAAGTGTTGTGTATGTAATCTGCAATCCACAATATGCAACCAGGCTACTTCCCTGAAATTACCACATTGTCTTCGGGATTGCTACTTCCTAACTCTGACTCCAAGTGTAGGGGAACTTCTAAGCAGCAGTCAGTTCTCTTCCTCTCCCGACTGTCACCGTATTTCTGACGGTGACCTCTTAAAAGAGCAGTCAGCCACCTAGCCCACAACTTCTCCCTCTATCTCTGTCAATGTATTTTGAGTACAAATGCAATCGACCACTTCAATCAAAAGTCGATTCCAGTAGGTACATGTATGTAACTATCACCAAGGAACTGTTTCACCTACACAACTACATTTTTCACCGTATATCTTCTGTTAGTGCCTGAAAATTATGGATAACACTTGTTGTTGCTCTGGATTACACTCTCAAGATTAGTGGATTCTCTTGCAGATTCGCTGCTTGACTGTCTCCGCTGCCTAACTCGCACCTATCAGGAAAGAACTAACTATAAAATCACACCGCTCGATCACAGGGCACAGCGCACACAAGACAAAACATAAATTTGCATAAGTCTCATGCTACCACCTATATGTACATGTACTATACAAATTATGTCAACTTAGATTATTACAATACGCTTGGGTACCAACAAAGCTTATATCGCATATGCCCTATGCCCCATATGCTGAATACATAATGAAGTCCTCATCTACTGAATTAAAGACAATTAAACTTGACTAAACTGTTCCATTATAGTATTTGTTCAAACAGCTAATTCTCTGGTGGGTTTCTGTTTCAGTAATTTTTTGATGTAAAAAGAAAAATTTGCCCTATGGTATGTTGATGAAAACAGCAGTGATTTCTTTCCCTCCAAGATCTGCCAAGCAAACCTGTTCCAGCACCCAAGGATGAACCGACGAAACGACGTGCTCCCGAAAAACCAGAAGGCAAGACCTCATCAGCTGTTGAACATTTCGAAGGATTTAAAATGCCTATATCAAAATTACCAAAAAGTCACAAATAATTATGCATGTACTGTATGTTGTAATGGTTGATTTTGCTTCCTGTTTGTACCAGTTAAAACAATTTGTGCAATTATCCAGATTTTGTAACTTTTAATAATTGATTTCTTCCCGTTGCCATGGACACACAGAAGTACCCACCAAAGCCCCAAAAGTTGAAGAACCTTTGGAAAAACCTGTTGCCATGGAAGTGGAAGAAAAAGGCAAGAAATCAACGACAAATTAGAAGTTATTGCAATATTTGTTGCCACCAGACAATGAGACACAAAACATGAAATTCTAATATTTTAATATTTAAAAAAAACTTTCTTTCTATCACTTCCTCTACAAAACTGCCTGTCACCATTTGCCTAAGTCAAGCAATTTTACGGGACAGATGATACTCTGGACATAAATGCAGATACATTGTAAATTTGATTTCATGAAACAAAGCATTGGTAGTTCCAAAAGCAATGGGAGATTCATTAACTTAGTTAAAATGCATTCATCTCAGCAAAGGTGAATTGTGTTTGCTTTCATGCCAAGTATGAGCTGGCCGTTTGAGGTGCATGTACACTGTGTGCCTGCGTCAGTGTTCATGTTTTTATAGAGCGTGTTAA
Organism: Acanthaster planci; assembly: GCF_054643075.1. Lineage (NCBI taxonomy): Eukaryota > Metazoa > Echinodermata > Asteroidea > Valvatida > Acanthasteridae > Acanthaster > Acanthaster planci. Next base: position 4,583 of record NW_028257810.1, on the reverse strand, counting down.
CATTTTTTTCACTTTAAGCTACTATTAAACTTTCCTGTTGTATTGTTCCCTCCACAACAAGGCAAACAAACGTGTACTTTTTAGATGTACAATTGTAAATTTCTGCATAACATTCCACAGTTCCTAGTAAGCCAAAACCAGGGGAGCCAGCTAAAAAACCCACTGAGATGAAACCCTTGGACAAAGACAAGAAAGGTGAACAGTCAACAAGGCAAAAACTGATGACGAGAAATACAGTGCATGGCATTAGAAAATATTCTTGAAAATAATAGCTTACCTCACCCCTTTTCTTTAAGTTCTGTTCCAGAGGTTGGAAACATATGGAGTGTATGCGTCAGTGATCAGGCTGCTTTATATGACATTTCATCTTGCTCATTTGCATGATGAACATCATTACACGTGTATGCCTCATTATCGGATCTTGTCTTCAGCTGTCTTTTCCCTTCAGAGTTGTTTTTGATTTTGTGATTTGTTTGGGGGGGGAAGCCTTTTTAGCTGAAACGCATCATTCAGCACAAAAGTGAGATGTTGGTTGTTTGCTTTGTCTTGTACCAGCCGGCAAAAGACACCACCACCCCCAACTTTATGTAGTGTTAAATAGCATTAGCACCAATATAATGGGCCTGTTCTTTCAACCTTTGGCATTTCTGATGACAGTGTTTCTTTGTGTATGCCACCTTGTTGTGCAAATGTGCATAATCTTTTTTGTTCTACTTTTGCTTGTCTTGAAAAAAGGCTTGATCGTTTTTTATTACGTTTGTCTTCAGAAGCTTCTGCCAGCCTTTACAGAGGAATTGGTTAAGATTTTTTGTTGGTGCACATTTTCACCTTGCAAGAGTAAACCGTAGCTGGATTAACATTTTCTGACAGATTTACATAGCTATTAACTTAGCATTCCTCAGGTCCACAGATTTGAAACTATAATATTTGTTGGCATTAATCTGTGTTTTGGTTTGCAGAAATGCCTGGGAAAAAGGAGCCTGAGAAACTGCCAAAAAAGCCAGAAGTTGGCAAACCGACAGAACCAGGCAAGGATTTGCAAACAGTTGCATCATTTACTCTGCATTTTACGGAACAGTTAAACGCTTGTTTAAATAGTCAATACAGTCTGGAATTCATCATCTTTAAATGTTTGCTTGGGTGTGTACTCAAAATCTGTGTATGTCTGTGAGCTTCCCTTGCCTTTTATTTCATGTTCTGTTGTTAACTTTTTTGTTCTTTTTTCATGTGTGACAAGCCTGTCAGTTTCAGATATTTGGTCCATATTTAGCTCCACAAGGAGAATACAGAGAGTCGGTTGTCGTTCATATGTGTTTCTGTTTTCAGAATTTCCGAAGAAAAAGGAGCCGGAAAAACCGCCAAAAAAGCCAGAAGTTGGTAAACCGACTGAACCAGGCAAGGATGTGCCAAGAACTGCATCTTGTGCACTGCATGATGTTGAACAGACAAATAGCTATTTGAATTTACAAAATTCACAATGTTGCATTTTGAATTACAGATGCTGTGCTTGAGAAAGCTTTGTGTGTACACCTTTGTTAATTGTTAGGATTGAAGATGTTCATCTTCTGTGAAGTGTGATACATATTGGTGAAGATGTAATCAGTCACCGAAAATGATGAAACTTGTAAATTCAATTCATCTCAAAGGTATCTGTCACATTGTACATGTATGTTTCGGCGCTTTCCACATCTAGATGAATTTTGGATAACTTCAGCTAAAACAGATATTTCTGGCAGCATAATTTTGTTGGAGGGATTACAATTACAGAATGTGAAGGAAATCTGTGATTATCTTTATTTTCATTTCCATATCAGTCTGAGTCGGTTTATCCTTTCTTTAGTTTCACGAGTAGAGCACTTGTTATTGCTAATGTACATGTATGTTCTGTTTCCAGAATTTCCCAAGAAAAAGGTTCCAGAAAAACTGCCAAAAAAACCAGAAGTTGACAAGCCGACCGAACCAGGCAAGGATGTGCCAATAATTACATCTTGTATATTGCATAATACGGAGCATGCAAATACTTTGGTTACAAATACAGTCTAGGATTTTGAAGTGTAGATTCTGTGTTTGTTACTTGTGATTTTTCTTATTTCCACATCTTTCAATGGACATTGTAATACCACCAGGAGAGTACTGAGTTTCTGCTATCATCAATATATGTGTTTCTGTTTTTAGAATTTCCTAGGAAAAAGGAGCCGGAAAAAATGCCCCAAAAGCCGGAAGTTGGCAAACCGACTGAATCAGGCAAGGATGTGCAAACAGTCACTTCTTGTTCACTTTGTCTTATTACGAAATAAAACTAACCATTTGCTTTCATTTGCAAGTTACAAATAGGAGGAAGCCATGTTTTAAAATTTGTTTGAATATCAGTCTGCTTTGAATTGCCTTAAATGTTGGGTACGATGACACTGTACATGACAAACTTGCACAGCAATTGAAAAAACTCCGTTCAGTGATACCGTGGTTTTGAGACATTTTTTATTTTCTTTCCTGTTTCAGACATTTTTGCCATGGTTTGAACAGCAGCATGTCTGTTTGCACTGTGTCTTTCAAATATGTATGTCAGCTGGTTTTGCATGTCACGGTCATTCTATTTGTCGCCTGTCTGTTCTGTTTTTCTGTCTAACTTACCTGTTCAGGTTGTGAGTGCACTCTTACACATATTTTTTGGTTTCTACTTTTTTGTTAAATTTGTCACAAATAGATCTTGCCAGCTGCACTGTTGTTATTCAGTCATAAGACATTTGTAACAACTTACCGAAAACTTTTTCTCAAGTTCCACAGGGATAATGCTATCTTTTTTGCTGTCATTAATTTGTGTTTACCTTTTCAGAAGTGCCCAAGAAAAAGGAGCCCGAAAAACCACTGAAAAAGCCAGAAGTTGGCAAACCGACAGAACCAGGCAAGGGTGTTGCAAACATTGCATCCTGAGACCATGTAAAATTGTTAACCAACGGAATTTTTCTTTTTTAGGGGGGGGAGCTTAAGTTTATTTTTATAAAAGTAAATTACATGTATATTAATTTACCCAACTCCAATAATTACTAACTACTTTTCAAAGATTTGTGCCAACAGAAAACTGAGTGTTTGCTGTCATTAATGTATGTTACCATTTTCAGAATTTCCCAAGAAAAAGGAGACAGAAAAACTGCCAAAAAAGCCAGAGGTTGGCAAGTCAACTGAACCAGGCAAGGGTGTACGAACATTGCATCATGTGCACCGCGGATGAATGCAAAATAACAAACAATACTGATAAGCTTGCATAATGAGTTAGAGGTGGTCTGAGTGAATCTTGCTCTAATGTTACTCTGCTCATACTTGCTGCTCGGACATGAGCATTATTACTTCACATTCTTTTGGCACTCAAACTTGAACACCAAAAAACTTTAAATTGAATTCAAAACTATGACTTTGAATCAAATTCTCCTTTTGAAGTTGTACTTCCAAAGGTAAAATACTCTGACTTGACTCATACTGAACAACCTCAATAGATGAAGGTTCTTGGTACTCAAAAAAATTACTCAACTGCAGAATCTTACGTTTCTCCACAGAGCAGTGCATTTGAGAGGATTTTCTCAGACAGACCCACATTTCATTGAAAGCGCATCTACCAACAATATCCTTTGACAGCACGCAGGTGTAAACTGCATGACAGCAAATCAGTGCACTCATTTATTTTGTTTCAGATACAATGTAAGTGCAAATTTTGTTGTTGTTTATGTTCTAGCAAGATGGACAGTTACTGTAAGGTAGAAATGAGTGCCTATAATGATGTAGTAATGATATGCGTAATGAGCCTTTTTTTCAGCAGGAAAATGTGAATGCTGCACGGAGTACAATGTACACTGCATGACTGCACTATTTTAATAAGCTTTGCAATCGATTCAATATGAAGTACTTGAACTGTGTATACCAATAGTACACTGCCCCTGGTTGTCATTGAAGATGTAAGAATTATCTGTAAGCATGGTTGGTCATTTGTCTGCACCACCATGTAGATTTTTTACGCAGATTGTAAAATGCTATATGTACATGTATATCAAGCTTCATACTTCCCCTAAAACCTGTGGAAAAAGTTGACAAGATGTAAAATTTTAAGCAGATAAATTTGAGCAAACTTGCTGAATTTACCTTTTAGTAATTTTCACTTTAACAAAAAACAATTAATTTGGAATTTCGAGAATGTCCTTATGGCGCTGAACCGACTGAGTTAGTTTTCAGTCTTCTTTCACCCCTTGAAAGTCAAATGGTATATTGGCAGACCTTCATCATCATTTTGCAAGATAGCACCGTTGATGAACTTTTTGTTGGATTATTTGAAAGGTTGCTGGTTCAATTCCTGTATCAATGCAGTCTCTGTGGTTCACTGAAAATTTGAATAAAGTTAAACGGATGAAACATCCAGGCATCTCAAGGTTTTCATCAAGGCAAGAGGTGTGGCAGACATTCTTTCCATCTTGCACTATGCCACTCATCTTGGAAAGCTTGCATCTTTATCTTCAGACACGCCACCTAAGAAGAAAGCCCCTAAGGATGAGGAAGCCCCACCTGAGAAGAAGCCCCGCCCAGCAGACACACCTGAC
>NW_028257809.1:0-41559 GCF_054643075.1 Acanthaster planci | reverse complement strand
CTCCACCAATTAGCAGATGCAGACCTAGCATAATTCCCCAGTGTCTCTCCAAGTAGCAGATGGAGACCTAGGACAATTCCTCAATGCCTCTCCACCAAGTGGCAGATGGAGACTTGTAACAGTTGATCACATGTCTCTTCATTCAGCACCAAACAGCAACATGCGACGGTTGTAAGCAAGGTTTGCCTTGTCACAGTGGAAATGGACAATTCATCACAATGTCTCTCCACCCAGTAGCAGAGAAACAAGACTATGAGCCTCTCCATCCAGTGGCAAGTGGAAGCATGTAACAGTTCATCAGTATGATGACGCATTGCCTGATGGGGAAATGGAGAATTGCAGAACCTCATCACAAAGGAGATGGCTGTGGTAACTAAACAACATGACATGGTTTCCTTTTCAAAGGCTTGCAGGAAAAGGTTTTTTTGCCCAAAAGAAACTCAGCCGTGCAAGAAGTGACAAATATTGAAAGCTCTACACACTTACATAGAATGTACTGGATCTCTGGAATGGCCTCACATCAGGGTGTCAGTTGGGAACCAGACCTGACTGGCAGATACAGTGTACATGTATGTGTGTCTCACTACATTGAGTATATTTGGTGGCTGCATTTCATTTGTTTTTATATAATGTAATGTATGATTTGGTACTTTAAATTCAAGCAAAAAAGAAAATTGTTCATAAGCAATCAGTATGAAATAGAAGGGAATTGAAATCTTATATTGATGTAGTACAGTTGTTTCCTTGTGACTGGTACTTTGTGGCATATTCTTGCAACATCAGATGGAACTTGGCATATAAAAACTGCAAAATTCATAGCAATTTTTCTCTGACAAAAAATCATCTTTGATAATTTTTAGAAATGCTGTGGAATATCTTGTTACAGTGAAAGGAACATCGTTAATTGCCTCATCAATTCCATCTTGCCTATTTTTCCAAGAAGATGCTGCACTTTTTTGTTTTTATTTTTTGAGGGGGATTGCCCTCGTAGAGAACAAATAACAGAACTTTTAGCCTGTTGGTGCAGACAGCATTGAAAACACTAGAAAAAGGGGAAAATCAGGTTTTTATCAACTTGAACACAAAAGTTAACGTTTCTTTGTGACACGTAATTTATAATTGTAGGTTTGACTGAACAAAGTAACATGGTATGGAAACCTACTTGTTCAACATACATGTACGGTATCATTTGACAAAGAAATCTGTGTACACATGGCAGTAGGAGAAAGTCTCTCATACTCTAAACTTGCTGAAATAATGTAACTTCTTAATGCAAGTTCTTATTGAATTGTTCTTGCCAGCTTGGACTTTAATGGACCAGAGAAACAAGTTAAGTATAGCAACTACAGCAACTCATTTCCAGATCAGTGCTTCAAGTTTGAGTTACTCATTTACATCACTCACCGTCTTACATGTATGATTTGCTGGAAGGAATCTTAGGAGCAGACAAATTGCAAATGGCCAGTGGTGAATAATAATTTCACACACTGCAAGTTGTAGTTTGCTGACAGTGAACCAACCCTTTGTGAGCACATTAACTGTACATGCACACTTATTGCTCATTGAATAATTACAATGTACCACCTCATTGGTGGAAAAGGAAGAGTCTGGTTGGATATTACAAGTCACATGGTGCCCACACAGAGAAAATGCATTTCACTAGAAATTTTTCTTGTGTATTCCACTCCATGAACATCTGAATGGACATATCGCCTCAAAGGGATAACATTTCCTTGTAAAAAGAATCAGCCATTTCTCTACACCATTGGCTAAAGGGACCCTAGAGTCCCCCCCCCTTTAACTAGACCCCCAATTGGCTAAAACCTATATTGTTCTTAATGATGTGCCCCTTAGCTGGTACTTGGGCCCTCTTGATTGCCCAAAGCTGGTGATGGGGCTGAATTTCTCCTTTATCCTCAGAGCTCAGACTGCAATCTTCACTTTTCATATCTGTGGATCTATCCACATGCAGTATATCTGCCTCAGGTATACAGCGCATCCTCATACATTATCTGCTCATTTCCCAATCTTTACTCTGTGAAACACTGCAGAACATTTTCTCTTACTGGTAATTATTGTATTGCTGTAAACGTTTGAGTGGAAATCCATTGCCCCAACTGGATCAAACTACTCCTGTGTTGACTTCAACAGTTTTATGCTCATTGTTAAAGTTCCCTTTTAGGAAGGATATCGTACGCTATACATTGTATAAAAGTGATAAATCGGGAAGGCAGGGTACAGGATAACTAGTATATGGCTGCAAAAAAATGGTGAAACCTTCATATTAATTAATACAAAAAACATATGGCAGAGGTCACGTAAAAACCAGCGAGGAAAAATGTATCTCCGATATTGATGAATTTGGTAGTGCTTGCAGAAATGGCCAAACTTTCAAGGGTGTATGTGTCTGTAATGAATACTTAGAGATAATTGTCATGCAATGCTCGAACGGTTGTTTCCTCTTCATTGCTTGAAAGGATACTGTCTGTCAGTTATTAGGAGGGAGGTTACATCCACATTGGGCTCTTCTCCCCTACCAGAATGCTAGATCTGCCAGGCCAATCAAGTCATTTCTCAACTCAACTCTCCTTACAAAATCCTGTACCCTGCCAAGAAGCAAATGTAATGTACTCTTCCTGATACTGTATGTTTCCGTCCTTTTCCCCTCTCAAGCTAACTTGTCACAATGACAACTGACAGCACCTCGGCAATCTTCTGACAGCGTGGGCTTCTGATGACAACCCCATCACTGATGCCTCAAGTTGATGTCAACCCTTTGGAACTCTCATCTTTAAGACTGTCTGTAAACATCTAAGAAAACTGCAAATCCATGGCATTGAAATGACACCGTGCATGCATTTATGTTTGACAAATGCATCTCTTGAGAATAACTGATGGTAGAAAAGATGTTGTCTGGTAGAAAGTCTCCATTTATTACTTGTCACCAGTCAACAAGTTCTTCTGTTTCGAAATACGTCGAGAATTGAAATGGACAAAGATTTGTGAAACTATCAATACTACTAGTACATTACAGTTCAGTAAAGACTACAGCAAATGCTGATGCCATGGATTTGCCCTACTTTTTGATGCAACAAAATGAAACCAGGCACATGTTACTTCAGGATTGAATAAAGTAAAAATGACTGAATTGTTGAGTTGAAGAAAGCACATGGATAACCTCAGGAGCATCCACACTTGGTTGATTTTTACCTAAGAGATTATGGTCTCTTTGACCTTTTGGACCCAACGAAATATTCGAATTACTGAGTTTAGAAAAGACACATTGAAAGAAAGGACATGTGCCTGGTTCATTAGTTTTTAAGTTACTTTAATTAAATTTATACTTTGTATAAACAGTATTCAGTTTTTTGATCTACACTAGCACATCACGTACATGTGAACATAAATGTACATTTGATTTCAAACTTTCGTAAATCAGTGATGACATTGACATCTTGTGTTTACATGTAATTTGACATTATTTGGTTCTACAACTGGACTTTATCGTGTTTGCTAAAAATGGTTTATGGCAAAACAAAGAGAGGTATTAACAAACTACATTCTCACTTTGGCAAGATAACAGTCTAAGAATGTGATAGCAAGTTTAGAAGTTAAAAGCTTTCCTTCATCTAAAAAAGACTATTACCAGTCAACTTACACCTTGCCAAAAATTGTATTTTACCGCTGGTTGAAGTACATGTAATTTGTAAGTTATTTAAACAAAAAGAAATATGAAGTTGAATAGATGACCAGTTGAGCAAAGTATTACTACAGTCAGACAGTTGTGTGATGTGCTAGTGTAGGTCTGTATCAAGTGTGACAATAAAAAGACGTTTGTTGTTTGGTGTTTTGTGTGGGTGATGTTGCCTGCTGTCCATTTCACATTTTTGCTGCAAAAACAGTCTGTTTTCTGAAAGGGTAGGATTTCTTTTCCCGTTTGAACAATGTTCCCTGCAACTGATGGGACCATATTTCAGAACTTTGATGCCTTTTGTTAACCGTCTCTATCATTGCTCGTAAAAAATAGTCTTTTTTTAATCGAATTCAAGTTTTTGTGCATTATTTGTTGGAATGGACGGCAGGCCTGTATTAGATATTGGTTTTTAGACACACTATCACTAGAAATAAGTTACGTATCTATCAAAGATCGTACAGGGGGAACAAAGACTTACTTTATTACAAACTTTTTGGAGCCATTCCCGAACACAAATTGGCATATTTGTACAAAGTACTTGTGTTGTGGGCAAAACTGGAATTTCCATAGATGAGTTGGAAAATTTCTGTAGCGCCCTCATAAGCCAGTCTGAAAGCAGGTTCTAAACACTCATTTCAGTGGTGTAAATTTCAAGCAGCCTGACAGTGAAATCAAAATGTTACAGAAACAATTGCATTGTTTTTCACTTGAACTTGACTTTCACTTTGAACTTGACACTGAACTTAAACTTGAGCGGCCAAAAAAAAGCACCCTAGCGCATACAAGTCCCCCTTGGTGTGGGCCACGTGTTCCCGGCCCACATACACCAACAGGTCCAGTGAGTTGCCCACTGCATAAACTAGCAATCAGTTGTTCTTGATGTGTACAAACTCTCCTGATCTTAAATGCCTAAGTTGACTGCAACATAAATAAGAATCCCATAAACTCCACCGATCGGTTGACTTTTCCGCGCAGCAGATGGCAATGTATTTCCACAACTCCAACAATAGCATAGAAAGGAAAGTTCTCACAACCTAACTCGTAATTGTTTCCATTTGATATTTCAGTTGTTCACGGTGAAATCATGGTCACGATCCTTTCAATGAAATGTTCACCAATTTGTCAAATTTTGTTGTTTTTCTGAGACAAATTTTACGTCTTCTGATTCCAAGTCAGTTTTCTTAGTCCCTTATTGTGTGTAACCATCACTAGTTAACTCTAAAAACTGCCGATTGTGTACGTTACAGATCCACAGTCAGTTTTACTGTTTTTTTGCCTTAGACTTTCTCACCCTCTGTTTGAGGTCAAACTATCCCCTGAGGGCTTCCAATTCCTGTTCCAATGTAATGAAGTGCGGTTTGCTTTTTGAGTTCAAAAAAGTTTTCCGATATCAAATTTGTTGGAAAAAGGAATAAAGCTCTTGGCAAAGTGAAAAACTGCACCCTTTGTTGAGTTTTCAAGGACCAAATGTACCATAACTTGATATTGTAAGTTGATAAACATTGAATCAATTTATTGTTTTAATTGGCACCATTTCAACTAAAAAGGTCACCACAATAACTTTCCTCAGCACTATTCAATTTCTATCCTTTTCTTTATCAATAACTTTTTTAGCTCTGCATTTGAGAAAGTCCATTTTTGAAGCAACTTCCAAGAAAGAGTTTTAAAAGGACTTAAGTGTTTTTCAACTTAGTACCTTTGCTCGCTCTGTGTTCCAAGGATAAACACTTTTGAAGCAACTTTTCAGAAATGTTTTGAAATGTGTCCACCTGAGCTCATTTAGGGTTTTAGTTGACTAAAACTCAACTAAGACCAAACATTCATTGTGTTAAGTTCTCAGCAATGTGTTCTACCAACTATTTCATTCAAGTGGCTTTGAAAATACATTGTAATTAACAAACTACAAGCACATATCCAAGCAAGTGGATACTTTTATGAATAAAACATGTTTCAGTAAAAAAAAGAAGAAATACAGTCATTGTGACCTTATTTTGCTTGTTACGTGCTAGTAAAACAACTATTGGCAAGCTTCTGCTCATGGATTCTATTTCGACTAACAAGTTCCTGACTTCTGTTGCTTTTCTGGAAATAGTAAATGTCCAACTTTCAATAACTCCTGTGTGCTGCTTGTTTTAAGTGCAGCCAACTTTTTCAGAGTTATCCACATAGGTTTTTGAAGACTAAAAGAGCTAAATTGAGGACAGTAATGAAAGTGCAGACATTTCCATTTAAATTGTATTCCTTTTTTTAAGCAGTACATTTTGCCTGCTATGCCCTGGTGTGTCGTACCTCCTGAGCAACCATGCTGCTCAGTGACTTGGTGGACAACGTGGTAGCAATTTGCCTGTCGGTATCCATAGAAACTGTGGCATCCAATGACACGGGGTTAGCCTGTCCCGTACTCCATGCTAAATTTAATTGACGTTTTCATGAATTCATGCACTTTATGATTACATCCTCATGTGTTGCTCTCATACACCCTTACAATCTCACGGCAGTTTGGTGTACACTGGTCTACATCATCACAGATATTGCACATGCTCACATGCTAACTTGAACAGGGCCCTGGAAAATCCGTACTTTAAAAAAATGCATATAACTTCACTGACTCCGTGCCTGAACGAATTTAGCTTTACAAAAGCATATGATTTGACCAAGAGCGTGATACATGTACATCATAATAGTTTACCAAAAAATGGATTGTTGATTGCATGTTGTGGCAAACTTGCTAACTGTAGATTTCATGATGTCAAGAATGATTCAGACTACTCTGCACCTCAATACGGGTTACTGTGAAGAAAAAAACATGTTGCAACGTAATATGTCAGAAACAGTCAACATCCCCGCACTAAGTGATACTCCCACAATATATGGATGCAACAGTTTGACTGAAGCCGCCAACAAAAAAAGTTCTAATTTGATGTTTGAGAAATGTTGGATGTGTTTTCATGAGCAAAGCTGACAGCTACATGTAGTATGTGTGACCCTAGTAAACAGTAAAGAACAGATTAACTGTGGAATATCACATGAAATTGAGGATTGAATTCCTCCCTGATGCAAGGACTTGGTGGTACACTGCATTGTGCATGGCTTCTAGCCATTACCAAAGACTAAGGAACCCTGCACCGTTACTCTCTTGGCATTTCAAAATGTGGAATATCAATAGAGACATCCTACTGCCATTGGGCTTTGTGCTGAGGGCGCAATTCTCTCAACATAGCATGATGCATTTGTACATATTCAGAGGGACAAACATGGTCCACAAGTCATATGCAAGAAGGCATTAGCGCACCGTAAAGCAAGTTCAGTGGCTGTCATCAAGATGCCACACAGTGCCATCTTCACTGCCTTGCAGTTGCACATCTGTTGTTCCTGAAATTAGTCTTATGTCACCTCAAAATGTGCAGTCAAGTGGTTGGACAACTGCCAACCAAAATGTTTGAGTGTTTTTTAAATCGCACTCTCTCCCTGCACATTTCAGTTAAACAGGAACCACCATTTCTAAGACTAATGACACTTAAGTCAGTGCGCCATATGCATGTTTTTCGTGTTCCTTCCATTTGAGGGGGTTGAGGAAAGGACTTCAGTTAGCAAGTTCACCAAAACAGCTTCGACATGCACTAAAAAACGAGAAAGAACTTTGGCCAAGTATCTAATGGATTTCCCTGAGCCCTGCTTCAAATTCACACAATAACACTATCAATGAATGCCTTTGACTTTATTTCTACTTGCTTAATTAATCCATATACATGTATTGCATGAAGACCAAAAGCCAGGTTCAAACAGTTCTGACCACCATTTTAGCCACTGCTAAGTTTATTTGTTGGAAATGGTGACCAAAAAATGAATTCAGCCATGGAGATTTAAGCTACTCCAGTAGTCCCTATGATTCGCTTACTTGTTTCAATAAATACCTTTATCTTCCAATGATTATTCCACGTTAAGTACACTCTATTACTTTGTCACCAGAAACAACTTCAACTTATCAAATTTGTTACCATTCCAGCCCCACCTTACTGTGTGCATTTATTACTTCACTGAGTGGGATTTGTCCTGCCTCAAAAATTGGCAAGCAATGCATTTTATGCGGAGGAAACAAGACACATTTATTGCTTTTACTTTTTCTGCTATGTAGGATTTCATTTAAGTGACAGAGTTGTTAAAAAGTATCACCCGCTGCAATTTTACTAAATTCATTGCTTGCTTTTTTTATGCAGAAAAACCTGTCTAATTAGAAATATTATCTGCAGAAAAAATACATTCACAAAGAAAATGCTGACTTTAACTTTTGTCCTGTGTCATGTTTCATTGTAGACAAAATATGCCAATGTACAAAGAAGAAAAAAGACCAGCAGCCCTATATAAGGTCCACTATCTCTGAAGTTAGATTTACAAGTACAGTCGAACCTCGTTAATAAGAGTACTGTTTATACAAGATCCTGCTTTTAACAAGGACAATTTTAGGTCCCAATCCTTTGTTTTTCATCCTTTTCATGCCTGATAATACAAGGTTCCTGTTATAACAAGGTACATGTAATTTACCAAGTCCGAAGGACCTCTATTTATTCCTATCCACTGTGAGGTAATTTTTGAGCTGACCATATTACGAACTGACAACCATGAATTACTGGCTTATTGACAGTGCGGTTTCCAGACCATTGACAATGAAGACTTGAAGGAATATCTCCAAGGAAGATTGCATCAGTTTTCAGAGTTTGAGACAAACCTAGTTCATTTCTTCACACAATTTCAAAAGATATTCTGAGATTGACAAATGTGACCTGCGTGGAGCATGATAGTCTTCAGTCCAAGGCAATACCTCTTGCTTTATTATGTTTCAGTTGGTTTTTCAGTGGGGGGAATATGGAAGTCAATACATGTACAAACTGGGTGCATGTAGATTTTTTCTTCAATATCAGAAGCAAAAATTTGTTGATATACATGTAAGATGTCAAAAGTCAGTGTTTAAATAGTACCCTTGTCCAGCATGAGAAGGTCGAACCAGGTTTCAGTAATTTCATTCATACCTTGTTTCTCCAGAATGTGCAGTATGTAGTTGCAAACACAGTACAAATACATGTACATACTTCAAACTGAGTGAAATCTTTGACCTCTAAAATTCCAATTCTTTTTAAAGTCTGGAATGGAATTCCTGGCAGAGGAGTGAGAACAGTTGACCAAGAGATTTTACTCTGGCTATTTGAAAATACTTCCATTTAAGGACACGAGTTAGGAGCAAGGACTTCTTAAAATCTACTTTCCATGTGCCACATTTACATCGGTCACCGATGTGGACTTAGCCACACAATGTGGACTCAGCCCTAGAATGTTTTATGAACATTAGCCTTTGCTGAAAGTACCATACACGAGAATTCATTCTTTAAGAAGTGGTTCTACTGCCATCAATCAACTGACATATTTTTCAGGTTTGAGCGACCTTTTTGTGGTGGTGGCGGTGGTAGCGAGGGCAGTTTGTTCCATTTGGATATACTACAGAGGTACATGTACATGTACATACACACAACGATCATACCGCTGGCCTGGGTCCCTACATTTTAACAATGATACCCTCTCCGTTCAATGTACTGTTACCTACATGTATGTAATTCCAGGGGGAGTAACAACGCAAAAGTGCATGCTATACACCTAAACTTGTGCAAGTCTTTCACTTAGTTTTGCACCAAATATTGTAGTCTCTGCATTACATATTGAAAGCACTGACGATACAAAAATCCGGAAAGTCCCACAGAAATTCCGGAGAGTCTCACAGAAATTCTGGAAATTCAGAAAAATCGGGAGAAATCACACCCCTGATTATTCTGGCATTTATAGACAAGTGTTACCTTCAGCAACAGTCTCCTGACAGCTCTGTCACATTCCTTGTTGCAAATTACCATGCATTTCTCACATGGGAAGAGGGTAAAGTAGAACTTGTCGTAAAGTGGGCCCTTGCTCATTGCATCTTAGAGAAAGACGTCTGGCTTTGGCCAGTGATAGTCCACGGTAACCACTGGATACTGTTGGTCGTACTAAGACAGTTGGTTATTGTAAACTCCTTCCATGGAGAAAACATGCAATCTGCAACCTCATTCATGGTCATGTACGACACTCTTCTTGCTGTAACGTATTCAACATTGTTTCCCGTGTCAAATTGGCAGGTTTTTGCGCTGACTGATGTACCCCTCAAGAAGAATTGCAGTGATTGTGGTGTCTATGAAAGTGCTGCTGCGAATGCGATAGTGGCAATTACTAGAAGTATTCACAAGCCGAAATGCAAAGAGTGTTAAAATGTTGATGTGAAATTTAAAATGACAGGTGATTCAATTTTCATGTAAACCGATGTTAACATACCAGAAGATCCTTCAAAGATACTGCTGTTATCTCAGAGGCTAATTCTCCAATCACCCCCGGTGTCATGTACTGTATCTACAATTTAATGCCTCTGTCGCCAATACGATTAATTCAACAGTGTACTTTGACAGTAAGACTCATTTGTAAAATGCAATCTCTTTTAAAATTACAGTTATCAAGTAGAAAGTTTGCTTATTTCTCTTCACAGAAAAAATAGGACGCGTTTAGTTCAAAATTTGCTAATCTTGAATAGTGAACATTAGATTCCTTATCATACATTATCTTTTGGAATCCTCCAATGACCAACACTGATTGACAAGGAGCTCCACTGCCAGTTTTACTTTCAGTTTTGTGGCAATAAGCTAACAAAATTCACTCTGTTGTGAGCAAGAGTTCCAATGAAAGAAATAAATGAGGATAATATCACATGAGCAGCTTTTAAATACTTCCTGAGTCTCTCATCTGTATTCGGATCCCCAGCTACCACTTTCCATCTCTACCCTCATCTCCTTTATCATGTCCTTTACTGCCTCTCCATTTCACCTACCCGCCCAAAAAGTACAGTGTTTCACAATGTACAACAACTCAAACGTTACCTGTTGCTAGGACCCTGTGAGCCCTTGTCAGTGTGCCCTGATACACAGCAATTTTTAACACATGTACCCTAGAAGGACTTAGCGCCGCCATGCACTGGACATGTATACACACAAAAAACAATTGCCTTCAAATTTAATGAAGAAATAAAATAACTAAAATGACTTCTTCTGAAAGCATTCAGCCTAACCATAACATGTATACACTGCTTTCAGAGGGTTCACCAACCTTCATTAACTTAAGAATTCAATTTGGCATGTCTGGATTATGTTTCCCCTGTTTTCATGCAGAGAAACATGTTTTAATAAACAGGTTCTGCCAGAGCCTCTATAGTTGTTCTTTCAAGGTTGGTGGTTTGCTTGCCTTTTTGTGTGGCATCGCAGTACTGTAGCCTACACAAGTCGTGTACATGTACACCCATCGTACCATCGCTACAGAAGGGGTCAATTTTGACTCACGGTAAGATCCCTTCTTGGGATGCTTTTGGGCCACAAAAAGAAGCTCGATGAGAAAGTGATCCTTCGTACCAGGAGGGTGAGTGAGTACACATTTAAGTGCCTTACTAAATCTTAAACATGTTAAATGCTACCTCCGGCTGCCTCCAGCTACATGTACAAGTACCTCCAACTTTTACCAACATCCTGTTTTAACAGTGGTGCATAACATCAGTGTAGTGTATACCCAGCTAACAATTTGACGTTGAGACGACATTGCCACAAGGTCACGTTTTTGTTTCCACAATGTTACAAAAGTGATGTTGTAGCTACGTAAAAATGTCGACTCCCAGTTTCATTGCCACAACGTCATCGCACAACATTATGAAGACGTTTTTACAACGTCAATAGGACATGATGCTTTGACGTGTCCACAACAATGCTGCAACTGAAATATCACGTTTATACAACATTTGGGCACGTAACAGCGACATACTTACGATCTGATTTTTACCAAGGCACAACGTTTTGGCAACTTAATCGGCACGTAATAGATACGTCTTTACAACCCTGTAGGAACGCGACCACGACTTAACTGCCACATTACTGCAACCTTGGCGAGGATGTTTGTACAACTTGTGGGTACGTCAATACAACTATGCAGCTTCCTAAATGCAACGTATATAACACCGCATTGCAACACATTTGGAACGTAGTAGCTAAATGTAGTTGTAGATATGCGTATGCAACCTCTTTGGGACGTGATTACATCTTGATGAGCACGATATAGAAACCTATTCACAACCTGGTGGGCACGTCTATGCAACTTTGTAGTCACGTTAATGTAACATTCCAGTGACGTTACTGCAACGTCTTGAGTACAGCACTACATTTGAGGGACGTTTTAGTAACTAATTTGGTACGGAACTGAAACATTTGGGGAACGTTACTGCAGCTTGTACTTCAACCATTTAGACACTGTACTGCAACTATTGTTGACAACAGTCCTGCAACTTTGAGGGCACCACTTATTTGATGCTTAATGGTTGCACTCATTTTTACATCAGTCCTACCACATTAAACATACCTGTCGACGAATGACAACAAAACAACTGAATCAGAAATACTTTCTCTACTTTTATTACAAAGAATGCACTCTAAACTTTGACGGTCGAAACCATTACAGATTTTAGTGATGTGACGTCATTTGTGATTTGGTGGGCCTATAATTGAAAAAAAAATATTACAGCAACACATACATATTCCGTGTCATTTTCCATTCTAAACGACAATGTTGGAAATGGTAGTTAATTACATCCTCAATTCGACGGCTGGTGGTATAGAAACATAAAAACATCAAATCGTGATTATTTGGTGGAATTTTTGGTTCCCCCGAAAATATTTGGTTTGCAATCTTTTGTGAAAGTTATGAACTGGGGGCAAAGGATGCATAGGAAATAACGGAAAAAAACATTCAGCAACGGCCTGATTTGTTTTTCCTTTTTTGTGATACGTACACAGTGAACTATATTCATGTGTGGACCTGTGTGTAAAAGTGCCAAAATAACTTATTTTACAAAGGCTGAGAACATGAATTATGTGAGACAAACTACGAACAGATGATGCAGTGCTGTCATTCATTCATTGTCCGCGTCATCTCGGACAGGATTCTGGACAAAAGAAGAGAGAAAAATCACAATAAATATCTTCCCTTGCATACAACAGACATTGATAGATAACACTGACAACTGTTTTTAATCAGTTGTTTATGAAACGGTCACCATAATGTCTATTAGTATTTTTGCATGTCATTTCAACTCTTTTCGATAAATTCTCAAAAGTATTCAGGTTTGCAGATTCCTAACTTCAGGGTGCAAACTATACTGGACAGATAATAGTTCTCACCTAAGGCCACGACTGTGAAGTTGACATAATAAATATTACTTTGCACATGTTAACGGCAATCAACTCTCCAATATCAACATTAGCTTTTAAATTTATTTTTAATGAATGTTAACACTGATTGATTAAGCGTATTTTTCTTCTCACAATTACCAAAATCAGGAGGCTTTGAAACAAATTAACTTTAATTAATGTACAAGCACCTTCAAAAGTCATGCAGTATTGCCAGAAAGACTGCAGATGAATCCTTCTCAATCACAATGGCCTTCCTCACCAGAGACTCTTGTGGGATTCGCTTCGTGGATGTGACGTATTTATTGACTTTAAAACACCCAATTAGGCGAGAATCACAAGGCTGTAAAAACACTGGTTCGGTATTACTATAAACCCTACAAAGAAAAACTTGGCGACCGTCATCATCTTTTTTGTCATCTCCAGTCACTTCGCAAACAGAATGCCCGTCTAGGATGTACCCATTATTTGGCTTTTTATTCGATACTTGAGGACATGGGAATTTTGGAATATTCCTGAGCTTCGCTGTCTCACTAATCCTCTTGGCTATTTGCACGCACTGGGTTTCGACCTGACCGTACCAGCCTCTTCAACTGTTGCAAATAATTCTCAAAAATGAATGCACTGTACTTGTCTAGACTTCCAAGCTCACTTGCATCTTCAGCCAAATGAACCATACTATGCACGTTATAGACAAGAAACTTAATGCCATACAGCTTAAAACATTGAGAAACAAAACATGACATCTTGTTTCATTACTGGGATAGCACATCCGATTATTTATACCACCCTTTCAGAGGAAAACAAAGAAGATATCAACCGACAACGTAATGAAAACCTATCTTTAACCCTACATGTACATGTAACTGCCCAAAACCTGCCATACTCCAACAGCAGGTTTTGTGAGGTTTTGGCAGGTTTGGTACCGTACCTGAGGAACTTGTTGTTGAATTTGGTGAGACTTGGGATGAAAGGCCCAGGGAGATGGTGTTGGATTCTGTGTGAGTTGGGACACACACACGGGTCACTGTGCAGTGTCTGGCTTGCTGCACCAGTTGTTGGACTATGCTTGATTTTCTCAGGTTTGGTACTGTTCAGTGCAAGTCATCCTATACTGCACAGACCCATCCATACCATATGACTCAAACTCCCGCTAACGGGCTCATTCTGTTGGTGTTTATCATGTTGGTACAGTAACCTGCATGTACAAGTACATAGACAAGTACATGAACCTGTTGGATTTTGTGAGGTTCAGTGTGCTTTCTAGTGCAGGAGCCTAGGGGGTTAGGGTTAACACTTAAAAGCATCATTATGAAAATACCTTCGTACAACATAATCACAACGCCAAAATCCAACTTAATGACGACGTTCTGAAAATACCTAGGCACTACCTCACAGTAACGTAAAAACAGGTAACATTTCGACAACGTTATGAAAACACCCACGTTTTAATTTCATCACAACGTCAAGATTAAAACATTACAGCAACATTTCAAAACACCACATTACAACAAGAAACAACCATCGCACAACGTCAACGCAACGTTTTATGGCAACTTTCAAAGGACGTTGTGAAAATAACCAGAATACAACTTTTATACATGTACAACCACTTACTGAACACTCAAAGGTTGTGGTAACGTTGTTGTAATGTCATCATGGCACATGACCAAATGACAACCTTTACACAACGTTTCATAACGTTGTGGCAACGTTATGTGTTAGCTGGGTACCCATTTGAATGACATTTTTTCAAAGGTATACATGTACATGTAGGTCTTGTATGATGTTTTTTTCTGTAAGGCAGTATGGGTAAAAAAACAGCAAGTCTAAGTAATCAGAAATAAAGGAGGGCACCCTAAGTATTAGACTGTTAACATTTCAAATCATGGAAATGTAGTCAAATAGGCCTAGGCTAGCTGTTTAACCAAGACACTTGTAAGGTTACACATTGAAAATATACACTGTACATATAAGTTGCCATGATTGATTGGTTTAAGTTTGGTTTTCCTTCTGATTAATGCATTTTGTATGGGTAGTCGTTAGATCATGTTGGGCGTTGTCTTCATTTAAATTACACTGCAACACTGCACTACACTCGTAATGAGTAAATTACAATGTAAATTACAATGTAATTTACCCTGCACAAGTACAATGTACATGTACATTGTACATTTAGACTGCAATGTACATGTAGACGACATCCACTGGGCTACATGTAGGTAACGTTAGTCCTACACTTTTGCAAATGACTGTGACACCACACTTCGTTTTCTCAGTGGTTTGACGTGTGCCTTATTCCAGTGTGCAGTAAACAATTATGCCATCAAATCTGCCAGCACCTGGTGGAACCAACCTACAAAGCATGACTCAACACTGGGTCACTGGTCATGCTGGTCCCCACATCATTAACAGGCCTACTCAAAACTTTAACAAACTTTGTTATACTGATTCAAGGAAATAACTTGGGAATCTACTCTTGATATTCAAAAGTAGGATTGCACATTTAGATCTTCTCAAACTTGTAAAAAAGGCTCATTAATTTTTAAAAGTTAGCCACTATGCCCCTCACTCCGACCTGCGCGTGATAACCACTGAGGGGATGTTTGCGCAGTAGAACCAGCACCAGTAGGCATGTACGGTGACGATGGCCTTTGCACCGACTAGGAAAAGTATATGTACATGTACGTGTCAAAACGTTAGCGAGTCCTGAAAACAAAAAGGGGTTTTCACGTACCTGCATCAATTGACCATCTTTGGAGTTGTTTATGTGGGAAAGTGGTACTGTAGGGTGTCCCACGCTTCACCAGTGACTTCCTTTTTGGGGTAAAATCGTGAAGTTTTAAAAAACGTGAGAACTAAAACTTCAAGCGCAGTATAATCATCGCGGGCCGGACGGACATGACTAACGCATGTGAAGCGCCCTCAATTGGAAAAGGCAAGTACGCGTACGCTAACAAGACTACTTGAGCTTCAAGAACGTTCGAGCATTGGGGCAAGCACGTACAGAGCAAGGACTTACACAGAGCAGTGACTTGGAGGTCAAGTAGTACGAGAACCGCGCTGTCGTCAAGTTTGTGATTGTGCACGTTACAAGAGGGAAGGGCTCCTCCCCCATCTGACCGGGGTTTCTTTGAACATTTTGCCAAATCAAAGGACCCTCTTTCATTTTTTTTTCTCATATCACAGTTTTTATATTAGGGAAAAGTGAGTAAATCAAATCAAATTAAACTACTTGAAATTACCTTGGCATTAACACCCTTCTACCTTTATTTTTTTTTTCAGTTTGATCCTGATGAATGCAGTGCCCTCCCCCATCCCAGGAGAAATGCCAGCACCTATGCCTAACAAGAACCGTTTCGGCAAATGAAATATTTTCACAATATAATTCAATGTAAATCAGAGACTTATTTTTTTCTGATCTTATTCTTTCATTCAGGAAAGAGAAAGACTTGAACAATACCTTTTAAAATTTTTCATATTCCTTGGGGTGTCCTCATTAAATCAATTTTCCTTTCATAGCTTCTTAAATTTCCGGAGCACTTTTCAACGAGAGTAATCCATATGGCATAACTTCCAGGTTTTTTACATACTAAATGTAAGTAACTTAAGAGGAACAGAAAGTTGCAAAAAAGGCGTAATAAAGTGCAGTTCAAACCATGGACATATTATTGATGTCTCATGCCGCATATTTTATTTCATTCAATTAAAATCCTCCGACTATTACACTGATTACAGAGGTTACAAAACGTACATGGAGTATTCATCTAGACTTCAAAATTCCCTTAGTTTGCCTCGAGTATATTGACCTTGAGTGGCATAGAACAGGCCATACAAGATCAAATATCAGTGTACTTTCTCACCCATATTTCTCCAAAATGTCTAAAGAGCAAAGGGCTTGTATTTATATTACATAAGCCTGACACATAAGCAAGCCCATTTTTGATAGGTGGACCATTCTGGAATACAAAATGCATAGATCAAAGCCACTTAGAAGTTTCCTGAGGGAGACTGGAAGTGTTCAGTACTAAGGCCTTAAGCTATTTTATTTTTCTATCGCAAGGTGTTCCCATCATAAGACTCAAATCTGTGACTTTCAAGACCAAGCATGGCAAATCGGATAGTGAATCTTCTGTTTATGAAAAATAATCAAAGAAGTGGAAATAAAGAAACATGAATTGCAATTTACTTCTCAAATCTTCCACCCCTTTCCTCTTGTCCACTTGCAGGTGGGTATAGTTTTTGGCCAAAAATTTCAACTCTTGAAAAAGGTAAGATATGGCCATCAACACAGACAAATACCATAAGTAATGATTTACACGAGTCATTTGAAGAGTATATGTACCATATTTTTTACAACAACCTCATACTTTTCAACAAAGTGGGACATGCCCATGGAGTGGTATATACTGTACTACAACAGGGCCATATATGCACGGCTGCCAAATTCATATTCAACACACAGTGTACCTCCACAGACTTCTCAGACTTTGTGTGTGCTTGAAAAACAAAACAGAGCATTGGCATGTTAAATTTAAATGTCAGTCGAGTTGACTGAGTCAAGGTATGCTTGGTGTTTGAAACCATTAGCTTGTACCTGTGTATACAGATGGCCAGATAATGGCAATATGCACTCTTGTCTAAAATGGATTTACAAAAATAGAAATAAGAGCATATCTTGTTTAAATACAGACATTCAAGGAAAAGGGACCTTCAAATTTAAGAGTTGCTGTTGAACCTTCCCATTTTATTTGTTTTCTCTTTGGCAAGCAGCAGACCCTATCTACATACATGTAAATATCTGTTTGTTTGTCTATCAAATTAGCAATCTAATTTATTCGCGGCAAGAGCCTTGTTCAAGTCATGAAAGAGACAATAGGCACGGACAGTTGTTTGCAGAAAAAGATACAAATTTTCTAGAAGCACCTAATGCGTGAAGCTCCTATCAGAAATACAATTTTAAGCTTGAGTTAGTTACATTTACTGACTATGAGTACAATTGACATCTTCTTTCCCATACCGAGATATGGAATGTGTTTCAAAACCTAGAATTCACATTTGCATTACACTTATTTTTCTTGTCTGCATCGTACAATTTTTTTTCATTCCACATACTGAGATATGGAACGTGTTTCAAAACATAAAATTCACATTTGCATTACACTTTTATTTGTTGTTTATATCATACAATTTTTGTTTTACATCTGCATTTTGTACACATTCTGAGTCAATTCATCTGCAGTCATAAAAATTGGACGATGATCTATGGGTGACATCACTGTTCAAATATGAAGTAAATTAAAAGCCTTCAGAAAACTACAAATAAAGAAAAGGTCTTGATTATTCACTTAAAAAGTTACAGATGTTTGGAATTGAAATAAAACTGTAAGTAGACATCACACACCAAATTTATGTTAACCTATGTACAGACTTCCTTGAGTGAACCACAAACGATCAGTCTGTATTATGACCACATTAAGAAATATTAATTGAGAAGGTATTTATGACCATGGGTCACTGCAATTTCTATAAATACTGCAAACTTCCTAGCCCTTCACATCACTCCTGCAATGGGCAAGGTTACACCCGCTGATTGCACTGCTAGAGTGCGGGGCAGCACCTCCGATAATCCCCAGCAAAACAAAAGCAATAAGCGACCAATGTAAAAAAAAAGGAAATCTGCCCCTGCTACCATAACCAATACCATTTCCCCTGTGTAATTTCAACAACAATAACAATAACAATTCCAGCTTTATTTATTGATGGTAGCAATATAATCTCCAGTATGTTTTTCAAAGGGCTGCCAGTAACCACTTGAGAAACGTGACGATCTTCAAATTACAACTGCAAAGATATCAGGATAATGTTCAGTTTTAGAAGTGGAAGGAAAAACTCCACATGAACATTATAGAGAAATTACCCACAAAATTAAGTAAAGACTGAAAAAAACCACACATTAAACCTGGGATGGATTCACAAAAGCGGAAGGTGACAAAAGTGTCACTATGCCAACCTGAAGCCCCATTCTACCAGTCCACTTTTCACTGCTGAGCCAAACCAACACTGACACCAAAATAAACCTTCAAGACCATATAGTTATGTACAGCATAGTTCTGATATAAGTTGGTTGAAAGAGCTACATTTTCCCAGTAGACATAATGGTCTGGGCAGTTAGTGGGGAGGCTGTGGCTGGGGCAGCAGCGCTGCTGCCATCGTGGGGATGCCACCAGTGGCAGCATCAGTGCCTGATGTCTCATGCGTCACAGTGCCTCCTGTTTCCTGTGTTAGTACCTGCTGTCTCCTGCATCCTCTTCTGTCGCTTCTCCTGCAGTTCTTTCTGGATCTTGTAGATCTTCTCAGCCAAGAGGTGATAGTACTCCTCCTGTGACAAGACCAGGCAGTAAAAACAAATGAGTGAATTAAAAAGTGAGCAAGGGTGAATGCTTTTCCAGGTGAATTGTCTGCAATGGACACTGGCCTTCCCAAGGGGCCACTCAAAAATTTCAGTGTATTTTTTAATTTTGACTTCTTTTTGGAAATAGAAGGTGGGTCAAGGAAGTAAATTGAAAATCGAAATTTACTTTTTATATTGAAATCCAGAAAAACGTATCTTTCTGACTTGCCTGAAATACGTGTAGCGTGCATTCCAAAAGTGCAATCTTTATTAACTTTGTTTCCATATACAGACAGATCGACTGTTCCTGTACATTATTATGTACGTGTGAAACATCATGGAATGAGGTGGTTTTTTTACTCTTAGACTTGGAAGCTGGGCACTTGCAGCGGTGATAAAAGACAAATGCAGCAGGGTACCAGGCGTATTATATAAACCTACTATATAACCAGTTGCTAATAATGGTGATATGTTCATCATCTTGAATCTAAGACTAACCAGACAGCAGCAAACTGCATCCAAATCTGTAGGCTAAAGCTAGGTCTACGTCTCCATTCCAATAGAAATACATATGCATGTGCGTGGAGATGCGGTTGACTGAAGGTGCAGCCACAGCTCAGGAGGTTGATTTTTGAGTGGATTGGACAGGGCATTCTGTTGTGTGCGCAATCAATTGCAGTCATTTTTTTTTGCAATTCCAGCCATCATCTTGTCATACCGTGTTGCATTATAGATTTTTACATGTATTTTAATTTACATGTATATCAAATGCATGTATAATGAACATGTACTGGATGAAAATTCAATTTTTTAAAATCAGGTGGGTGGGAAAAGAGTCAAAATTTAAAAAACATTGAAAATTTTGAGTGGCCCCTAATCTGCGCACGAACCATCAGTGAAAAGACTCTGATGAGAGACTTGGCAAACACCTGCACTTCTCTAAGAGTAGGAAGTGTCCTTGTACATTATACAGAGTTAGTTGTTTGTGAGGCTAAGTTCAACCTTCCATAAAGTCAAATATTAGGTTCTATTCCAATTTCCAACAAACAGCAGCAACCAACTATTTCTGTTTGTTCATCTGAGTGGTTTTTCCCTCTGAGTTTCAGCAGAGGGATTTGTCTCCTAGTTAAAGACGTTTGGTCCTAATTGGTGATTTATTCCCTGAGTAACAGCAAGATCACAAATTATGAGAAAGGGAACACTGCAAGTCAGAGTAGTTTGGCCTTATTGCTGGATATATGCACAGCTACTTTACAGTGTAATTAATACCTGTATTAGTTTACAGAAATAGACTAGCAATAAAGTCACTAGAGCACCTTTATGTGCCTTGAGGGACTATGAGTGATTAGTTATGTTAGAATTCAGAGGGGAAAACATCAGCATGGAGCAAATACATGTAGATGGGGTGAAATGTGTATGTATTTTCAAAGTTAAGGGTAGACCGACAAGAAAACTCAATACCTCTCAAAACTAAATGACCAAATATCTACATACCTCCTCGGTTTGAAGCATGGACTATTCAGGAACAGATTTCTTTGAAAATTTAGACTGTTGGAGCCTTAGTTATGTCACAATTGAGAGGGGAAAAGTTCTGAAAATGCGAGAAGGTGAAATATTTTCAAAGTGGAGGGTAGAGCAATGAAAAGACTCAATACCTCTCTAACTAAATGGCCAAATTTCTAAATACCTGCACGCTTTGAATTGTGCACTATTTACAAACTCGTTTATTGAAAAATTAAGAATTGAGGAGCTTTATTTATGTAGGAATTCTGATGGGAAAACATCGGAATGCAGCAAATGAGATATATGAGATACGTACAAATTTCCAAAGTTAAGGGTTAGAGGTGAGAAAAAACTCAATACCTCTCTATGTAAATAGCCAAATTTCTTCAAAACTGCACAATTTGAAGTGTGGACTAGGAACCGTTGAGTGGGTACTCGACGTTTCAACCAGCTACTCTTTTCATCCTCAAGAGTGGAGCCTGAGCCATGATCCAGATTTTACAGAACTGTACATTTATTCAACTCATGTACAACTGGTTTTTTTTAAAGCTGGAACATGCCTTTTATTATGAGGCTAGAATCAGAACACGATATAAAGTGCTTACCAAGTGAGTAGTGTTGGCAGAAACAAATATCTGGTGATGTGTTACAATCCAGAAAAAGTGTCTCCCAGGGGTCTGGTCTTGTCTCTTCATCAATGCTACAACTAACAAAACCAAAGAAACTGTTTCTATCACAGACTGTATGACTACTCACTGAGGAGCCATCAAACATTTTAGGCAACATTGAAAACAGAGTCAAATCAAATATCAGGGCCAAACAACATACAAGTGGACATCACTGGGACGTCTTTACATGAAAATCATTTTTGTCTTCTCCTTTCTTTCAACTCTCTTCAATTGTTGGTTGGTCAGCAAATGATTCCCGAAAAGTAAAACTTCTCTAGCCTGGAAGCAGCCATTTTACAACTCACACCCCTCTACTTTCTTGGTCTCTGATAACAACCCCAGAAAGTACAAAAAAGGCCTTATTAAAATTGTCCCAAATCCTCTGATTCCAATATGATTTTGCATACACCCAAGGGCTTTGGCCAAACACTCTCAGCTATTTCACGTTTTACCTGCCATCCCCAATTACTATACGGGGATCACAGATTGTGCAGAAACCATTCCCAAAGTTATCAATGGTATTAAATCATGGCTCTCCATATGCATGTGGGTCACCCAGTTTTTGGCACAAATTCGATTTATCCACATAGAAAGTCTTCCATTTCTGGCAACTTAGGGAAAAGCAAATAGACCTGTAACATTACAATGTCATGCTTACTTTACATGTACATCTAGCAGTGTTTCCTATGGCAGCAAGGTGGGAAGCAAGACATTAAGTCCAAGTAGAAAAGTGCACATTTGACGTCATTATGTTTTAGATCTTTAATGAGACATTACCAGAAGTCAAATCAAATCAGAAGTCAAAATGAGTGCACAGGAGACTCAATCATACCTTTGGGATTACTAACATTGGACCCATTCACCTTTTACCCAGAAGGCAGTAGCAAGAGATCAAAGTAGCGATCACCTCAACAACCAGCACAGAACTCCATAATCAAGAAACTGCAGCAGCCGCTTACTAAGCGGTTTATGCTCTGGCTGAAATGGACACACACAACAGTCATGAAAAACATGCAAAGGAAGAAAAGAAAATACAACATGAGTGTATAACCTGGATTGACTGGTTCTCAGAGGGCAGTGGGAGGATATATTGAGAGAGGTGGAGAAAACTGATTGAGAAGTTGTTAGTGCTTCCCCAATGACCTTCTGCCAGACACGTGGTTCCAGACAGATGTGATTAAAATTTACACCCAGGAATTATGGTCAATATTGGCTTCCATATCATAACTTTCCGGCTTATGTGTGTATTGTAGAAGCCTGCCTGTGTCAAGGACCTCATAAAGAAACTCTAGACTCAAAACGCTATTGTACCAACTGAAGCCACCACCAACCATCTGTGAATCTTGGCTTGCATGCCAAATTGTAACAAACTATTATATTTAAAGACCTTGTATTTGACACAGAAAGATGGCCGCTGATGGCTTCATTGACTAATAAGTTAGCTTGTAAAATGAAATAACAATCCAGATGTTTTATATGACACCTGTGGAATGTGTAGTCATCCTTGTGCATGATTTGGATCCAGGAATGCGGACATTTATCCCTCTATAATCTCCACCCATTCCCTTTATTATTTCAATACAACTCCCAATTCACTACAAGTAGCATGTGGATTCAGCTTCTGTCCAAGTTCTCTTCAGTTTGTCACAAATGTTACGACCACACCTAATGATTGCATCTTCCAATTTGTTCAGTGAAATTCAACCCAGCCCCAAAGGCCGGAGATTCTCATTAGTTGAAAAGCTTACGAGGCAAAACCTAAGTTCCAGATTTACTAAACTGGGATGTTATTACCAGTACCACGGACTAATATCAGAAAACAATGTAAGCTGTTTCCATATTGTCCCCAGTGATATGATATCTCTGATCTGTCACACTTCAGAAAACTTTGTCCAGGGACTAGCTGGTTCTTGTCTCTCTGTCACTGCTGAAACTATGGAAACTAACCATGTTTGAATTTCAGCCCGTACGACTAACATTTGTGGGGGGCACCGTTTCAAATTATAAGGTGCACTTTACAACAGCAATTGAAGCATCATTGAAAACAGTATCAAATCAACAAAGATCAGGGCCAAATAATATACAAGCTCACATTACTTGAATTTCTCATAAACATTTCATAAAAATCTCATTATCTTCTTAGTTGTCATTTTCCATTTCTTTTTAATTGTTGCTTGGTTAGCTAAGTACATTTATTCTTCAAAACACCTTAAAATACATTTCCAACAAGTAATCTTTCTCAAGCCTTTAGGCATTGATTTAAACATTCCTCTATTTTTGGCATTCTTAAGGTCTATTTTCAGCCATCTGCATTCAGATGGAATCTCACAACACAAGAAATGTTGATCGAGGGCTATAATTAAACAATCCCACCTATTTTTTCAGCCAGTCAATCTCTTCCAGTTAAGGTTTCAGCTGCCATCCCCAAATGATAACCACCTGCTATCCACAAATTATTTTGTTTTCTGTTGTATTTTGCCTCTATTTGATCTTGATGTACAGAAAAAGCAGCAAAAAGCACCTTTTAAAATCCCCATCAAAACAACATGGCCGCTACCATTCTCAAGATCTTTAATAGAGGGCAACTTTCACATTGTGACACAAGAACACACTTAAGAGAAGCAGAATATCTCCGAAGTCATTATTTTGAAAAAAAGAAAGAAAAATATTGCCCCTGGGAGAAACCTCAGGGGTTCATGAGTACAGCATGGCTATGGCATTTTACACATTTTGAATAGGAAAACAGATATCCTGTGAGCATGCCTTGTGCATCTTGAAGGTGCTTATTTCTTTCCTTCCTTTACCAAATCTGGACAAACTTTTCCTCTTTAACACAAACGTCCTATTTTAAGGTTCATCTGGGCTCATTTTGTTGTAGATATACCCCCTTCGGAGGAGGATCCAGGGTGGAAATGGGGGGTTGTAAAGTGGCTTGCCTGCCCAGTGTAACAAGATTCAACGGGTCAACTCTCCCTAAGGCCAAACAGCCTCCAAGTCTGTGGTTGCAAGTCACCAAGTCACCACACTACTGTGGCATTGTTCAATGGAACTAGTTCCCATTGTGTCAACATGTCCAGTTTGTTTGGCTCCTGCTGATTGCCCAGTGCATGGAAGTGCATCAAACTTGTACACCTGTTGCACTGTGCTGCATCTGGCAGGGTTAGGGTCAAGTTCAATATTGTCAAGGTGATGGATTTTACCTTTTTCTCTTCTTCCTCCATTTCTGAATGATGTAAGATGCAGGCCCTTTTGATTCCGCAATCTGACTTTCATCTTGCCTGATCCTTCATCAATGCTCCAAGAGGGGGTACTATTAAGCAAACAAGGGGATAGGTGTGCGAAGATAAAATAATTAGCCTGTATAAGATAACATTTATTAACAAATGCTTTGTTTGCACAAAACAAATGGTCACTTTCATGCTGTTATTTCGACGGAAAAGCAAATGCAAATTCAACGTGTTGACTTTTTAAAATTGGAACATTTTGATTTCTAAAAAAGAAAAACATTGCAATTAATTAATGGAAAATTCCTTGCAAACGAGGGCACTATTTGCTGCATTACAGGCGTTACACAAACATGTATATATTTGTAAATAGATTCTCTAGCATAGCTGCTTGTTTTGCTATGGGCTTCTAACATGGAAACATTACAATTTTGTGCCGTCTAAGAACATGAAAATCAGGACAGTTCTGGTTAAAGTAGAAGGGTTAGCAGGTTTGAAGTACATGTGCATGAGCATTGCAAGGCTTGAAATTCGACTTTTGGGGGCACTGCTATTTTGGCCTCACGAAATACTGGTAGGACACGTTGAGAGGCATCGCGTCTAATAACAGGAACAAAAGGCCAAATATCTACAAAGGAAAGGCACTGAGGCCAAGGTGTACATGTAAAATTTTCTGCAAAACAAGTTATGGAACTGGAAAAAAAATGGTGTTTTATGTGCTTGATAATGAGCTGTCATATTTAAATATTTTACAATCCATGACAACACATCTTATATTACAGGATGGAACTGGCATATATTCTGAGAAAGAATTTCTTAATTTAAGAATTCTAGTGAATTTAACCATACATTTAACAAAGAGAACAGGGTTTGTTTCAATTTGACAAATCTTTTTTGACTGCACAGCTTGAGCTAACATCCCCTTGTGGTGTAAAGTTGACCAATTCATCAAGTCACAGAATAATCTGTCAGACACATGTAGTCGAATTTGGTGTGTGCCTGCAACTAAAGTGCCTGCAAACTAAATCCGCAACTGAAGGGCCAAACCGTGACGACCTAGCTGTAGCTGTGGAGGCCCGTTTCGGACATGGCCTAAGCCCGTGCGTGTATGCCTGTACCAGCCGAGTTGTTGCACAATATGCCCGTATATGTGCTTGGCACCTGCAGCGAATAATCATCCACGAACGTTGGGCTGCAGAATGGAATACACGTACATACATGTACAAATCTGTATTAGTTTATATCAGTCTACAGATGCAATGC
The DNA here is from genome assembly GCF_054643075.1 of Acanthaster planci. Lineage (NCBI taxonomy): Eukaryota > Metazoa > Echinodermata > Asteroidea > Valvatida > Acanthasteridae > Acanthaster > Acanthaster planci. The sequence continues at coordinate 15,520 of NW_028257809.1, read as the reverse complement.
CTCATTAGTCAAATGCTGTGTAAGTCTGAAAATTCAGACTTTTGAGGCATTGGACTTATGAGGGATTAGACTTACATTACGCACCCAGCCTTGTCACGCTGTACGGTGCTGCGGCGCATTGCACCGGGTCGGCCAGTTTGCCGAGTGGCTGGCTAGGCTATATGTGCACCCATGTGGCATGAAGACGATCGTGTAATATTAGACCGCAACACGAAATACATTCACATGCATGCAAAGTAAGCAACTTTTGAGAAACAAGGGGCACCACTGCCAGGAAGAATGGGACACATGACCAATTTGGGCCGTGGACAAAGTGGAACTTTTTAGGGCACCACGCCCCCTTGTAAGGGCACTGACCGCCATTGGCCACAGCAGGTGTGGTGAAAGTCGAGTGCTGGCATTACATGTATGCCATGTCCCTATACTTACGCACATCAGTCATCCAGTAATCTCTTACCTGAATGAGAGGTATGTTCATTACACAGCTTCGAGGAGCGTGTAACGGTTGGGCCAAGCATTGAAGTGTGCCAATGCAATGAAGAAGTACACGTACAGGATGAGCTTATAAAATAAGTAGGATGCTACGGGGGAGAACTGCAAACTAAAATTGATGAAGAATTCAAGGGAAAAATTGCAGGGAACTTACTGGAACTTACTTAGTAAGTACTGTACTCATCAGACACCGATTCTAGATTTTGAAACAAAACATGTCAAAACACTAACCAACTCTAGAGAAGTAACTTAAAAACTCAAAACCTAACAGTAACACTTAAAAAGACCAAAGACTAAAAGCTAAACAACACAGTGTGTAAAATGAACCTCATAATACACTCAGGTTTCAATCACTGACTCTAGCAGACTTAAGCAGAAGACCACTCCAATTATGAGGGACAATACTTGTAAGTAGACTTGTCTCTACGTGTATCTGCTGATCTGCTAGTGCTACACTGAGTGTGGCCAGACCATGTGGGAGTTTGTTTTCAGTTTAGGAGTAGGGTAAAGGACACAGAGGTACCCACTGTCCACTAGACTGGCCAATTACAGTTGTGTCCTCTAAAGTGCCGCTCAAAACCTTTCCTTGACTTTTATCCTCATGGAACATTTCCAATATCTCTCCTAAAAACTTTAAATTCGTTCTGGTAAATAATGACATTATAACCTTCAAATTAAAAACACATGCCACTGATCACCTCTCTGAACAATTTCGGTGTCTGAAATTTGATAGCCTGATATTAATGATAACATCCAGAAATTGGTACAATTTCAGCTGAGTGTTCCCCAAGTCCTAACGTGGGCCGTGCACCGGAACAAAGCTCTCAAAAATCCCACAGCCATGGCATGCCATGGGTACGGTACAGGCCAGGGATGGTGCTTTTCAAATGAAACATGTTCAGTTTAAATAGTTCGATCGTTCAAACATGCTCGTTCAGATTAGAGCCTGAAAAATACTGAGCGTTAGAACTAAAAATGTCTACAAAAAAAAAAAAAAAAAATGAAGTTGCCTTTGGATTGCTTGCTCCAGCTCCACCAGCACGTGGGCATCATCACGCCAATGCCAGCGCGAGGGGCAATGTCGGTTACAGCGCCCCCTATATTAAGATTGACTAAACGCACTACGCTCCAGCTCAATATTTTGTGGACCCTGGGAAGATATATATGCGCCACAGTCGGGACTGATCATAGAAATGATTATACATGTATAAATCACAGTGACGAATTTGGGACAAGTAGCTTCCAACTCTGGGTATGTTGCGCACAAAAGTAGATTACTGCTTTAAAGAATAATTACCTTATGAATTCAGGATTGTGTAAACTAGTTTGATCTGTTTTATTGCGCGGCTTTTACAGACAGACTACCATAAAGCCAAACCGTAATAATTAGGCCTGTAACGTTTATCTACGTACAAGACCGCCGCAGTATACTGTTCTTTAGGTTTTTGGAAGTGATGGGTCAGTTTCTGAGAGGATATTTATCGTTTAGGTCAGGTAATTCTTCAGTTTCTATTAATTTATATAATAGCAAATGTTTTCAAAAGCCAGGCGTTTCTGGGTTGGATTTTTAAAGAAATAACTGAATGAAAAAGTATTACAAATTATAACATCTTTGCTCGTTATTTGTCCTATCCAAGTGTTCCGGAAGTGCACCAGGGGTCAACTTTCAGGCTCTGTTATAGGTAGACTTGTCTCTTTTTACCCAACGGTTTTATAAAGTGGTTTTGTTGTACCACTTTTTTACCCATGCAGTGTTATGCTCTTAAAGTTGCCCACCAGTCCAGCGATTCAACTGTTATTCCGCGTAGGGCAAAGTATGCTTAAATTAATAATTTCGGAAAAGGACTGATAAAAAATATAGCACAGCAAAAGAAAACCGCCTCTGGTCATTGTCTTGAATGTCGACCTGATCCGACGCCCACCCCCGCCACACACAAAACCCTCGAAAGGCTAACCCGTTCCTTCGGAGCGCCAGGCGGCATTATTTCCGCCCTACATTGTATGTACATGTATTTTGTAATGGGGGGGGCATTTACTGTTTGACAGTGAGTGTGACCCAACTTGCAAAAACGCACAGTTGCATTCGACGTCCCTCTCTACGAGCCCCTAAGGAGACAGGTACAATGAGGTTTTTTTATTCTGTTCCCTCGAAATCGTCTCGTTCCCACGAAATAATATAATAATAAGTACCGCTCTATGTTGCCCATCTTTTGCTCATATTAGGCCTATGCATGCAGTCCATATCAAGAAAGCCTACCATAAACAAAATGCATCAAATTCCAGTATCGGTTTAGCTTCAGGAGGCATTATATTGCAACCTAAAAAAGGCATATTAAGCTAGAATTCCCAGAATTTCGGACGCAACTTTGGTGATTTTTTGGTAGTTAACGTCTCGTATAGCATCTCTTTTACGACTGACTGTATTTTGATGTCATGGTGTATGTTGCGGTCATGATGTAAACTACGGCTGCATCCAAATCTCTTGTCTAGAGCTAGGTCTAGGTCTTCATTCCATTGGAACTGCATGGGGACGCAGAGACAATAGACCTAGTCGTAGCTCTGGAAGCCCAAGCCTCAGACGGTTGTGTTCGTCCAGGCTTTTGGGGTAGAAAATATATGGTGTTTTAGATTGAAGCAAATTGACTCGCATAAAGTTTTGGGAGATTTTTTGTTATCTTTCCAATAGTGGTCATTCTTTGGATTTACATTACGAAAAAAAAATAATACTTGCATTATCTTCAGATCTTCGTGGTGCTTGTGCACACTGACAGGGCCTACTTCAAGCGCACCAATCACCAGCGCTGTTTGATCCCCAACTTGGTACCCTGCTCAATATGTGCGGAAGTTGATCGACGACGAGTTTTTCCACGGTGGCGCGAGCATTAGCATGACAATGCCTACGCACGCGAACGCATGAGTGGCCACGTTGGCGGGTTTGTTTAAATGTGACTTCACAGGAGGTGAGTTTAAAGGTGAGAAATATCACTGGCTTACCATGCAACAATTGAAAATAAATGGAGAAATGACGGGAAAGACGATAATGAGATTTCCGTGTGACAAACCCCACAAGTGTAGGCTTGGCTGTGTTGATTTTACCCTGTTTTTGCTTTGGTAAAGTGCACCCTGTATTTAAACATGGCGGCCCCACTGTTAGGCATGCAGGCTGGGATTTTAACGGAGTTCCTTTGGTTTCTTAACTTGTAACAGTAATGGAGAGACGAGGAACACTCCTGTGAGACCGTTTTCTGGATTGTTGCACATCTAAGATGTATTCTGACACTTTATTGTACTCAGCATGTATGGAAACAGCTCACGTCATACAAACACTGTACATGTAGGCCTAGCCTACTTCTGATAACAGCCCAACAGTAAATGATAATATAATAAAACAAATAGGCCTAGGGAGTAATAGGGGCCTATGTACAGTTGTTTTGTAAATCTGAAACATGAGTTTTGTCCAACAAATCTCCAGCCTGTATGTGGGGCCGATGTTACTAATGTTATAGTCGATGAGTAGTCTAAACAAACTGGAGGATAGTATGATTTGATGTGGTAAATGAAGAGGAAACATTACTTTACACCCCATGAGAATTTGTCAGGAAGCCAAAGTCTTTGAAACTAACTAAACCTACCCACTTAGGTTCAGAATTATATTAATACATGATACAATCTGTAATTTCTACATATTTCAGTGAACTGGTAAAAATCCAATTGGGTAGAAAGCAGGCCTAATACTTTGAGTCTGTGTTGCATGGAGCCATGCATGGCGATTTCCACTGATTGCATGATGAGAATCTTGAATTTGGAGGTTGTGTTAATCATTTCTGAATACAAATTGATTATCTTCAAAGATTTTTCTATGCCACAATGATTTTGGTTGAAGTGTTACCATAAAATCTTTCTGTAGTGAAAATGCAATGGGGAGAAGTCTAGTTTCCAAGATAACTGTCCTCTTTGTTTTGTTCATCTGTCTATGTGCTGTTGGTATGTTTGTCAGTCTATCTGTTATTCATCTGTCTGTTATTCCGTTGTCTCTCCCCCTCTCTCTCAGTCATTCTCAGATACAAAGGTTATTGTGGCAGCACTTACCACCTAGATGTATGTTTCCTTCCTCAACTTAGTTTTGCTTATTGTTCAAGGTCGTACACTGGAATGCCAGGTAGCTTTTGTGATGGAAGCAAGACATTTGCCGGATTGTTTTGTGAGTCAATGATCTTATGTAGTCAAATGTGCAGTAGTCTTTTTCGAGCAGTGAAAATTTGTTTATTCCTGTCTTTGTGCCAAACAAATCATGATATTCTTGCAATAGGGGTTTTCACAAGAATGTGAAACACATAAATATGAAGCCAGCGTTGTTAAGGCCATCCTGATGGTCATTAGCTAGCAAAAAATTTTAAAGCCAGATTCAAGAACCATGATTTTATTCTGTCACAACAATACACTGCTTAACCGAAAGTCCAATTGATGTTTGAATAGCATAGAATTTAGTTTATTTATGTCAGAAAATGATACTTCTTAAGACACTGTTGTATGATATTCCTCAATATATCTTTTAAATAACATTTGCAATTTTTGGCTTCATCATGTGTGTCATTACAAACATCCATTGCAAATATATATGTGGGGTATATCTTCAGAAAAGCCCTGACAAGAAATATTTTGGGCAGTTTATGTTGTACTCTATGTTGGTAACACGGTGCGGCATCTCCATGTGAGACTACGGCATGCACAAGTATCGAACACTGGCTACAGCTCTCCACCGCTGCCTCTTTTCATCAAAATTTGAAGCCATATCGTGGAGGCAGGACCGGATTGTGGCTACCCCTGTCATGTGCCACCCCATACAATGCCATGTATTGACTTAATTGATACACCTGCAGTGCATTACAAAATCTCAATCAGTTCTCTCTGTCTTTCCCATCCTTCAAAGCCCTCCGGGAACCAGCAAACAAGCTCCTCTACTCATTTTCTTGCCTTTTTTTTCATTTTGCATGATTAATGACTGTTATATGCATTCATTTCAGCCAGAGCACAAGCCACTGATAAGTCATTGCTTTCAGGACGACCAGCTTCTTGGCCAGTGTTGTACAGGTGATTGTACTGTGATCTCTTGCTTTATAGGTAAAATGTGAGTGATTCTTTGTTATTGGTCATCCGAAAGGTATGATTCACTGATTGAGTCTCCTGTGAACTCATCCCCTCATGTCCTACAGACCTAGTACATTAAGACCTACCCCACCTCACTGTATTGTGTGTAAACAAAGTGTGACGTCATTATGTCTACATTGTATTTAGGGGTCATCCTTGCTGGATAAATTTATTTTGCCCAAATACTGGGTGACATATATATATAGGGAGCCATAACATAGCTCAAATGGTCCCCCAAATCCTCTGATTTCAATATGATTTCACATGCATGCTGGGAGGCTACGGTTAATACCGTTTATAATTTGGGAATGTTTTCTGCACAGACTGTGATCTCCTGTATTGGCCTTTAGTTGGACTGAGAGAGAACACTATTTCCTTGGCATCAGAGGCTCCTTTGGTACTAACTGTGCATCTCTGGTTCATGAACGACCAGGACATGCAAGAGGTGCAGCCCCATCGCTACCAACAAAATGAAGACTCCCAACCAACACAGCGCTTTTCAATCAATTAAGTTGTGTGTCTACTCAAGGCAGATTGAAGAGATTGTTTGGCTGAAAAAATAGGTGGGATTGTTTAAATATAGCCCCAGATCAACACTTTTTGTTTTGCGGTCTTGCATCTGTAGATGGTTGAAAACAGATCTTAAGAACTGCAAAAAGTAGATGGATGTAATTTGCTAAATCACTGCTGACAATCTTGAGGAAAAGGACTTTTTGGGAAGTGTATTTAAGGTGTTTTGAAGAATAAAATGTACTTAGCTAATCAAGTAATGATTAAAAAGAAATGGAAAAATAACAACTAAAAAGATGAGATTTTTATAAAAGAAACTCTAGTGACGTGGGCTTGTATATTATTTGGCCCTGATCTTTGTCTCTTTGACACTCCTTTCAATGATGCTTCAATTGAGTGTAAAGTGCAATCTGCATTTTAAAATGGTGGCCTCCATAAGTGTGTTGTAATACAGATTGGAATTCAAACATGGTTTGTTTAGTTTCCCTAGTTTCAGTAGTTTGACGGAGAGATGAGCAAGCTGGTCCCTGGAGGCTGTTCTCTGGAGTGTAACAAATCAGAGATATCTTATCACTGGTGACACTACTCAACAGGTATGGCAACAGTCTACATCATATTCTGCTATCAGTCTATGGTAATGGTAATGGTGAGATGCCCGGTGGTTTTGTACGTGTAGATCTTGACCTTGGGTTTTGTCTTTTAAGTTTTTCAATTAATCTCAAGCATTTAGGGTTGGGTTGAATTAAACTACAAAATACTGGATGGAATTATTTGATGTGGTCGTACAATTTGTGCCAAAGTGAACAGAAACAAGACAGAAGCTGCATCTACAGGCTGCTTGTAGTGAATGAGGAGTGTACTGAAATGAAATGTCCTCATTCCTGGATCCAAATTACATACAAGGATGGGTGTACACATTCCACAGGGGTCATATAAAAAATCTGGACTCTTATTTTGTTTTATCAGCCAACTTTTTACTCACTGAAGCCATCCTTCTGCGTCAAATACATTAAAGTTGAAATGCATCGGTTTGTTACAATATGGCATACTAGCCAACATTGGCTTCATTGGGTACAATTTGCTCTTTGCACGCTGCCGCCCCAGGTATGCAGAATCTTGATCGTGATCTTTACAAAATTGGTTCAGTGATTTCCATGTATGTTGCTTGGTCATTCTGCGCATGCTGTGTCGGATCTCATACCGCACGATTGGACAATGTTACAGAAGCTGATTGTGACACGATTGTACAATCTGCCAGATTGAGGCTCTCCATGCCTATGGCAACAGCATGCAGAATAAATAACGTGTGTGTCCAGAGCTTCTTTTATGATGTCCTTAACACAGGCTGGCTTCTATCATACACACCAAGGATTCAACATTGGCTGGGAAGTATGATGTAAGCCATCTTGACAATAATTCTTTGGTGTTCCACATGCCTGGAAGAAGGTCATTTAGGGAAGCACTTATAACTTACTTTTCTCCATCTTTCTCATTCCCCACTCCCCCCCCCCCGAGAATCAGTTAATCCAAGCTAATGCACTCGTGCCGTATTGTCATTTCTTCCTTTTGCATGTTTTTAATGACTGTTGTGTGTGTCCATCTCAGCCAGATCACAAGCCGCTGAGTGAGCCGCTGTTCATGGTACATCCAAATTCTTGATGATGGGGTTCCAGTGCTTGTTGTTGAGGTGATCGGACTTTGATCTCTTGCTGCTGCCTGCTGGGTAAAAGGTGCGTAGGTCCAATGTTGTTGGTTATTCCAAAGGTATAATTCACTGATTGAGTCCCCTGTGCACTCATATATATTTCATATACGGACCCAAAACATAATGAGGTCCAGCTATTATTTTGTACTTGGACAATTATTGCTTCCCCCCTCACTGCCTTAGGAAACTAAGCATGACGTGTTTATGTTACTGGTCTCTTCACTTTTCCAAAAGTTGACAGGGACGGAGGTCCTTCTCTGTGGATTAATTTAATTTTTTCCTAAACCTGGGTGACATACCTGTGTATGGGGAGCCATAATGTAATACCATTGATAAATTTGGGATGGCAGGTAAAACGTGAAATATCAGAGAGTGTTTGGCCCAACCCCCTTTGGTGTATGCAAAATCCCATTGGATCAGACGATTTCAGACTGTCTAAATTTTCTTCTTTCTGGGGCATTTGAAAGAGCCCAAGAAAGTAGAGGGGGTGTCAGTTTAAAATGGCTGCTTCGAAGCTTTGGAATTATGACTTTTCAAGAGCTGTGTTTGCTGATCAACCAGCAATTGAAGAGAGTTGAAACAAAGGTCAATACGAAAATGAGAGTTAAAGACTGTAAAGACATTGCAGTGATGTCTACTTGTATGTTATTGGGCCCTGATCTTTGTTGACTTGACCGTGGTTTTATTAGCTGTAGCATGGATGAAGAGACAAGACCAGGCCCCTTGGAGACAGTTTTCTGGATTGTAACACATCACTCTTGATGATGTGTGATGTCCTTATGTCTACTTGTATGTTATTGGGCCCTGATCTTTGTTGACTTGACCGTGGTTTTATTAGCTGTAGCATGGATGAAGAGACAAGACCAGGCCCCTTGGAGACAGTTTTCTGGATTGTAACACATCACTGGCAACTTGCATTACTGACAACACAACTCACTCGGTAAGCACTTTATATCATGTTCTGATTTGAGCCTAATAATGAGAGGCATGTTCCAGATTTTGAAACAATATCTGTACATAATTTTGTATACATGTACAATTGTTCTATAAAATCTGGAGCATGGCTTATCAGGCTCCACTCCTGAGCATGAGGAGAGCATGCTGGATAAAACGTCGAGTACACACTCTACGGTTCTTGTCAGAACCATTCCTTTTCCAAGAGAGATCTATCCATATGATGTAACCACGAGCCCTGCTTTTAGTCTCCACCATGTAAAGCTTCAAGTCTGATCATGAAGTTATGCTTCCAGTTTTTTATTTTCCATTTGTAAGTTTGTCTTGTAATAGGATGGTTTTGCAGCAAAGTTGGCTCTATGTAAGGACTAATCCTAATTTTGCATTTGTCTGTGACTGTAGGGTTGGTGAAATTCAACTGATCTTGTTTTCATTTTGTTGTACATATCCACTGAAGAATGTTTCATTCGGATATTCCCAAATATAAGAGAACTAGACCCAAATGAAAGTGAAAGCTTGTGTCAGCCATTATGTTTGCTAGCAATCTTCTCCCTCTTGTACGTGTTAGTCGATCTATTTTAGTAGTTCGTTTGGTCTTTTTATGCGAGGATAGTCTTCAAATAGTCGAAATTTGCTGACCTTGGTTAATTAGGAATGGTATCATCTCTTCAGTCATTGGAGGATGTTTCATTTCCATATTTCCAAATGTAAGAAAATTTTCTGCAAAATTAAGGCCATGCTGTAAAATAGATTTTCTTACTGGTTCTTTATCCGCGTGATGCCTTTAATCATGTCATCCCAATTAAACATTTGTCTGTTATTTTTTACGCCTGTACTACCACGATTACGGCCAAGATTTGGACTCTAGCACTGTGCCTGTCTGTTCTACTTGTTAGTCTTCTCCTGACGGTTGAACAATGATGTGCTCCATGCTGTGACATGCTCAACCTCTCTCATCGTTTTCTTTATCATAGTCTGTCCTGGAATAGCACGAGCGAATTCCGGGTGTCATTTCTGTTGTATAAGTGCATTGAGCCTTTTTAGGGCAATAAAAGTAACACAAGCACTTTCAAACTGTTGTCTGGAATTGCCTTCATCAGCCCAGTGAAGAAAAAACAGTTTGGATTTCCTCAACATAACATAACTGGTAATTTGTAAATGTTGCAGTGACCGTTTGTCTTGTGGTGGCAGCAAAAGGTTTTGTTGAAAGGTTCCTATTTTGATGGTTTTTCTGTACCATCCGGTGTACTTGAAGGAAATGTCTCTAGCCCAATCCATTTCAATTAATGATGCACAACGACCTTCCCCATCACGTCGTATCAGCTAGCACTTTCTCAAGTAACAATGCTCTTGTGTATTGGCCAATATAATGTCAGTCTGATGATCTTCTTCAACAAGATATTTCATGGCTTCCATAGATGTTGTCATGTTAATAAAAATACATATCGATACATTACGAAGGAAACCTAAGTTTTGCGTATAGGATGGTTAAAGAAAATAGTGGATCTGAATTATACCTTTGTTAACATGCAGTTTTGAAGCTGATAATGACTACAAATATCTTCTTGTAATAATTTCAACGAGAAGATTTCTTGGGAAAATCACGTTAAGTCACTATCAAATCAGACAGACTCAGTATGTCTTGCTTTCATCTTACAGGTTTGTAGCGTTGACTATTCTGGAATACAAGCAGCCTATCTGTACCCACTTGAATCTGAAGTATAAAAATGTATAGAGCACTGATTGAATTGGCATTTGAGTACCTTTGTAATAAGGTTGAGACTGGCGAGTTGTGGGAGGGGCACTGTGTTGCTTGTAAGGAAGCACAAAATGCTGGGATTTCAAGACTTAGGATTTGCCATGTGGGCCAGATGTGTCCTTTCCTTTTGTCGGTCTTCATTCATATTTTGTTATTCCATGTTGTTTTTCTTTTTTCGGTTTTGTACAGTAAATTTCTTTTATTGTTTTCCGGTTACTTGTCATTGATTGATTTGTTTTTGTAATTAATTTTATTTTCTTTATTTTAATGTATTTGTATGTCAGATTTATGTTATTCTCGCCTACTGAATAAACTTTTTCTGTTCGATTTATTAATTTACCATTTCTTGAATCATATTTTCCTTGTGCAGTTACTTTATTGTGTATGTGTGTGCACGTTTATGTAAAACCTGGAGCTTCAGAAAGGAAGGCTTACAGATGACAGTTATTGGATTAACTGTTTCCTCTCCGGGCGTTTGTTATGTTTGTGTTTATGATTTCAGTGTATATGTGTTTTGTTTAATTTTCTGTTCTTTATCCTGGAAAATGCTGAATAAATAAAAGTGTTTCCCTGATTTTACACACGTTAGTTGGTCTCTTTTCGTCGAGGAGTTTTTATCTTGGAGGTTAAGTAGGTTGACAAATGGTCCGAATGGGCCAGCTTGGCGTAACTGGAAAAGAATACACTTTTCACTACCCACTGGAGAACATTTTATTTCTACATTTGGAAACATTGAACAAATACATGTAGCCTTCATGTTTTGTATGGTTTTGCATGCTACACACGTCACATACTCTGCCTCTGCCGCCACGTTGTCTCTATATCCGATATCAAATTGTCGAGAGATGGGCTGATCCTGGAGTCTTGGAAAGGTTATATGCAAAAAAAGAACTTTCATTCCCATATGGTAACAGAAAAGACATATTTATGATTGGGGGTCAGAGTTTCCTTAAGACACTCGGCAGTCGGTCTGCCTCTGCCGCTACGTTTTTCTCTATAACTGAGTTTACAGTAAATAGTCTCAAAACGGTCAAAATGGGCTGATCTTGATATCGACGGAGAGGGTAAATGTTTATCTTATCATTGATGTAATCTTTCTGTCCATATTTAAGCTGAATCTAGGGAAATCCCCGCAAAAGAAGGTCAGAGTTGTCCCCCTGCTGCGTGTGGTGTTGCAATTCTTCCTTTGTCCACACCTTACTGTGCCTCTTAAGCGCTCATTGTGATCCCGATATTATGCTAGAATAAAAAGTTTGAAAATTGTTAAATTGTGGTAAGCATGATGGTAATCAATGGGCACATGCTCCTCTATCCATTAAAGTTTCATGTTCATAACAATGCAAGACTTCTTGTCTGAGCTAGTGCTTGATGTTTTTGTGCGATTTGTCCTTTGTCCACACGTCATCGGTCCTCTTCTCTGCAGCATAAACGTTCAGAAACTTGTCTAAATGTGGCATTCATGGCATCTTCTGAAACGGTTCATATGCCTCTATCCATTGGTCCAAGTTTCAGATCCATATTTGTTATTGTTAGGGAAGTATCCACGGAAGAAGGCAAGAGTTGTCTCACTGCTTGTTCTTTTTGTGCAATTCTTCCTTTGTGCAAACTGTACTGATCCTCTTCCTGCGTACTGACGGCTCAATGCTTGCTACTTTATTGTGTAATTTTCCTCTGTCACATTTTAGCGGTCCTCTTCCCCAGTAAAGATGGCACCCTATATCCGGGCATTACAGGTCTAAAAGTGATTCAAATCGAGCAGTCTGAGCGACATCTGAAAGGGCATACTTTCCTTTATCGAATGATGTAAGTTTTATATCGAAATTGTTACTTACCTGGGAAATATTCGAAAAAGAAGGCAAGAGATCTTTAATTGCTTGTCAGTTTTGTGACCTTTCTCCACGCTTTTCTCACCTTTCTCCCGGCAATCCTACCACTATTCGAAAGATCACAGGTTCTAACGATTAACATTAGTTCCATATCCATCCTTGGTGTGTTTAGGGAAATATGGGAGAAAGAAGACGAGTTCTTCTCGGACTGCTTGCTGTTTTTGTGAATTTTTGCGTTGTCCTAACATTACCGTTCCTCATCCCGCGCAAATACCGCTCCATATGTTCGACCAAAGAACGTCTAAAAATTGTATACATCTGGCAATCCAAGTACCGTGTAAAAGAGCACGTATCATGTCCATGTTAGGAAAATGTTGGCGAAAAAGGCAAACCTTGTCCTACTGCTAGTAAATTTTGTTCAATTCTCTTTTCCTCATTTTAACAGTCCCCTTTCAAGGCAAAGATGACTCCAGATATTTGAGCACAAAAGTTTGAAAATTCTCCAAATCTGGCAATTCTAGTACTGCCTGACAAAGAATAAGTTCCACTTCCCTGTTGAAGAAATGTTCATTATCCTGCTGTTCCAGATAGGGAAATATTAGCAAAGGTACTCAAGAGTGCTTGTCCCACTACTTTTTACATAAATGGCTCCATATGTTTCAGTATAAGGTTTGAAAATTGTCCAAATATAGCGTTGTCGACAGCTACTGAAAGGGCACGTGTTCTCCATTTGTTGACGTATTTAAAGTTTCAGGAAAATGAACAGAAGTTAGGAAAAAGCTCTCGTTCCACTGCTTGTTCTTTTTGTTCACTTCGCTTGGTTCAATTTGTTCCATTGTGCTATTATTTAGGACTTTTAATTTTAGGTCATTTAATTATTTAGGTATTTATTCATTTAGCTGCTCCACCCTTAAATTCTCAACCTCGTACATATTCCACTCATCTTATTTGCTGCATTGAAATCCTTCTGAATTGCACATATTTAAAGCTCCTAACATCTAATTGTTACAAGATCTGAAATCGTAAGTAGTCCAAGTCTCAAATCTTGCAGATATTTTGGAATTTGGTGATTTAGTTATTTCGATATTTTGTCATTTTGCTATATGACCCTTTAATTCGGAAATTCGTTCACCTATCTCATTTGCTGCACACCCATGTTTATTCCATGTTTGTTTGTTTCATATGTACGATTTCATATCTTAGTTGCAGCATACCGATGATTTTCCTAAGAATTCCAACATAACTGCAGCTCCCAAAATATCTAAATATCTAAAACTTAAATCGTACAAGTATTTTTAAATATGGTGATTTAGTTAGACAGATATGGAGTCTTTTTATAGCCCTACCCTTAACTTAAAAAAGCGTACATATTTCTCCCTTTCTCATACGACATATTCCTCTATGACTTCCAACATAACTGAAGCTCCACAAATCTAAAGTTTTCAAGAAATCAATTCGTCGATAGTCCAAGACTCACATCGTGCAGGTATTTAGAAATTTGGCGATTGAGTAAGACAGATACGGAGTCTTTGAAGCCCTACCCTTAATTTAAACATTATGGGGTCCAAAATGTGTAAGGATGAGAATGAAGATACCTGCAAGACTCCAAAGAATACCATCAATATGGGGAATCCATGGATTACCGTCATTATGGAGTCCCAAATTTATCAGGATGCTAATGAAGATACCTGCATCATTCCACAGATTACCGTCATAATAGGGTTTCCAGTTCATAAACAAGGTAATATTGATACATTACTCCTTAGATTACCGTCATTCTGGGGTCTCAAATTTTAAAGAATGAGAATGAAGATAAGTGCATCAATCCTAAGATTACCGTCAATATGGGGACTCCATAGATTGCCCTCACTACAGGGACTCCAGTGTGTTAGAATATTATTGTAAATAAAAACATCACTCCCTAGATTACTGTCATTATAGGGACTCGTGTTCATTGGCAAAGGAATATAGATACCCTGTACATGGATTGTTCCATAGATTACTCTTATAACAGGGTCCCAAATTTGGAACGATGAGAATGAAGATACCAGCATTATTCCATAAACTTTCGTCATTATGGGGACTCCATAGACTACCGTCAATATAGGGAGTACATGGAAAACCGTCATTATGGGGTCTTAAATTGAAAACAATGGCAATGAAGATACCTGCATCATCTTACCGACAATAAGAAGTTATTATGGAAATATCTGCAAAAGGAAGTGCGAATCTTGTCCAACAGCCTCCTGTTTTTCGGAATTCTGGCTTTGTCTGCGCTATACCGTTCCTCATCCCGCTCAGTGAATGCTTCATATATTCGAGCACAAAAGGTCTTAAAATCATATAAATCTGGCACTTTTTGTGTCTACTAAAAGGGCACATGTTCCTCTATCTAATCATATAAGTTTCATATCCATATTTGCAGTAGTTAGGGAAATATCTGGAAAAGGAAGTGCGAGTTCTTGTCCAACAGCCTCCTATTTTTCGGAATTTTGGCTTCGTCTGCGCTATACCGGTCCTCATCCCGCGCAGTGAATTTCTCCATATAATCGAGCATAAAAGGTCTAGGAATTATCTAAATTTTGCAAATTTGGTGTCATCTGAAAGGCCAGATGTTCCTCTATCTATTGATATAGGTTTCATATCCATATTTGCAGTAGTTAGGGAAATATCTGCATAAGGATGTGCGAGTTTTTGCCTGACTGCTTGATACTTTTGCGTAATTCAGACTTTGCGCAATACTGGCTAATGTACTATTACCGAGAATGCTTCCTATACTCGAGCATAAAAGGTCTAGGAATTATCTAAATCTTGGAATCTTGGTGTCATTTGAAAGGCCACATTCTCTTCTATCCATTTATGTAAGTTTCATATCCACATAAGTGCGAGTTCTTGTTCAACTGTCTCGTACTTTTTGCGTAATTCTGGCTTCGTCTGCACTATGCCGGTCCTGTTCCCGCTCAGTGAATGCTTCATATAACTGAGCATGAAAGATTTAAGAATTATCTAAATCTGGCAATATTTGTGTCACCTGAAAGGGCACATGTTCCTCTATCTAATCATATAAGTTTCATATCCATACTTGCAGTAGTTAGGGAAATATCTGGAAAAGGAAGTGCAGATTTT